>NW_027479601.1:0-91781 GCF_051014685.1 Ptiloglossa arizonensis
ACGCAAAACGTATAACGTATAACGTATAACGTATAACGTACAACTAATAACGTATAACGTATAACGAATATCGTACAACGTATAACGCATAACGTATAACGTATAACGTATAACGTATAACGCATAACGTATAACGTATAACGTATAACGTATAACGTATAACGTATAACGTATAACGTATAACGAATAACGTATAACGTATAACGTATAACGTATAACGTATAACGTATAACGTATAACGTATAACGTATAACGTATAACGTATAACGTATAACGTATAACGTATAACGTATAACGTATAACGTATAATGTATAACGTATAACGTATAACGTATAACGTATAACGTATAACGTATAACCTATGACGTATAACGTATAACGTATAACGTATAACGTATAACTTGTAACGAAAGACGTATAACGAATATCGTAAAACGTATGACGCATTACATACTACATATAACGTATAACGTTCAACGTATAACCTATGCCGTATAACATGTAACGTACAACGTATAACGTATACCGCATAACGTATAACTAATAACGTATAACGTATAACGAATATCGTACAACGTATAACGCATAACGTATAACGTATAACGTATAACGTATAACGCATAACGTATAACGTATAACGTATAACCTATGACGTATAACGTATAACGTATAACGTATAACGTATAACGTATAACGTATAACGTATAACGTATAACGTATAACGTATATCGTATAACGTATAACGTATAACGAATAACGGAAAACGTATAACGCATAATGTATAACGTATAACGTATAACGTATAACGTACAACCTATGACGTATAACGTATAACGTATAACGTATAACTTGTAACGAAAAACGTACAACGAATAACAAAAAACGTATGTCGCATTACATGCTACGTATAACGTATAACGTTCAACGTATAACCTATGACGTATAACGTATATCTTGTAACGTATAACGTATAACGTATAACGTATAACCTATAACGTATAACGTATAACGTATAACAAATAACGTATAACGTATAACGTATAACGTATAACGTATAACGTATAACGTATTAAGTATAACGTATAACGTATAACGTATAACGTACAACGTATAACGTATAACGTATAACGTATAACGTATAACGTATAACGTATAACGTATAACGTATAACGTATAACGTATAACGTATAACGTATAACGTATAACGTATAACGTATAACGTATAACGTATAACGTATAACGTATAACGTATAACGTATAACGTATAACGTATAACGTATGACGTATAACGTATAGCGTATAACGTATAACATATAACGTATAACCTATGACGTATAACGTATAACGTATAACGTATAACGTATAACGTATAACGTATAACGTATAATGTATAACGTATAACATGTAACGTGTAGTGTATAACGTACAACGTATAACGTATAACGTTTAACGTATAACGTATAACGTATATCGTATAACGTATAACGTATAACGTATAACATGTAACGTACAACGTATAACGTATACCGTATAACGTATAACTAACAACGTATAACGTATAACGCATAACGTATAACGTATAACGTATAACGTATAAAGTATAACGTATAACGTATAACGTATAACGTATAAAGTATAACGTATAACGTATAACGTATAACGTATAACGTATAACGTATAATGTATAACGTATAACGTATAACGTATAACGTATAATGTATAACGTATAACATGTAATGTATAACGTATAACGTATAACGTATAACGTATAACGTATAACGTATAACGTATAACGTATAACGTATAACGTATAACGTATAACGTATAACGTATAACGTATAACGTACAACGTATAACGTATAACGTATAACGTATAACGTATAACGTATAACGTATAACGTATAACGTATAACGTATAACGTATAACGTATAACGTATAACGTATAACGTATAACGTATAACGTATAACGTATAACGTATAACGTATAACGTATAACGTATAACGTATAACGTATAACGTATGACGTATAACGTATAGCGTATAACGTATAACATATAACGTATAACCTATGACGTATAACGTATAACGTATAACGTATAACGTATAACGTATAACGTATAACGTATAATGTATAACGTATAACATGTAACGTGTAGTGTATAACGTACAACGTATAACGTATAACGTTTAACGTATAACGTATAACGTATATCGTATAACGTATAACCTATAACGTATAACGTATAACGTATAAAGTATAACGTATAACGTATAACGTATAACGTATAACGTATAATGTATAACGTATAACGTATAACGTATAACGTATAACGTATAACGTATAACGTAAAACGTATAACGTATAACGTATTACGTATGACGTATAACGTATAACGTATAACGTATAACATATAACGTATAACGTATGACGTATAACGTATAACGTATGACGCATTACATGCTACGTATAACGTATAACGTTCAACGTGTAACCTATGACGTATAACGTATAACTTGTAACGTATAACGTATAACGTATAACGTATAACTTGTAACGTATAACGTATAACGTATAACGTATAACCTATAACGTATAACGTATAACGTATAAAGTATAACGTATAACGTATAACGTATAACGTATAACGTATAACGTATAAAGTATAACGTATAACGTATAACGTATAACGTATAACGTATAACGTATAACGTAAAACGTATAACGTATAACGTATAACGTATAACGTATAACGTATAACGTATAACGTATAACGTATAACGTATGACGTATAACGTATAACGTATAACGTATAACATATAACGTATAACGTATGACGTATAACGTATAACGTATAACGTATAACGTATAACGTATAACGTATGACGTATAATGTAGAACGTATAACATGTAACGTATAGCATATAACGTATAACGTATAACGTATAACGTATAACGTATAACGTATAACGTTTAACGTATAACATGTAATGTATAACGTATAATGTATAGCGTATAACGTATAACGTATAACGTATAACGAATATCGTAGAACGTATAACGCATAACGTAAAACGTATAACGTATAACGTATAACGTATATCGTATAACGTATAACATATAACGAATAACGTAAAACGCAAAACGTATAACGTATAACGTATAACGTATAACGTACAACTAATAACGTATAACGTATAACGAATATCGTACAACGTATAACGCATAACGTATAACGTATAACGTATAACGTATAACGCATAACGTATAACGTATAACGTATAACGTATAACGTATAACGTATAACGTATAACGTATAACGTATAACGAATAACGTATAACGTATAACGTATAACGTATAACGTATAACGTATAACGTATAACGTATAACGTATAACGTATAACGTATAACGTATAACGTATAACGTATAACGTATAACGTATAACGTATAATGTATAACGTATAACGTATAACGTATAACGTATAACGTATAACGTATAACCTATGACGTATAACGTATAACGTATAACGTATAACGTATAACTTGTAACGAAAGACGTATAACGAATATCGTAAAACGTATGACGCATTACATACTACATATAACGTATAACGTTCAACGTATAACCTATGCCGTATAACATGTAACGTACAACGTATAACGTATACCGCATAACGTATAACTAATAACGTATAACGTATAACGAATATCGTACAACGTATAACGCATAACGTATAACGTATAACGTATAACGTATAACGCATAACGTATAACGTATAACGTATAACCTATGACGTATAACGTATAACGTATAACGTATAACGTATAACGTATAACGTATAACGTATAGCGTATAACGTATAACGTATATCGTATAACGTATAACGTATAACGAATAACGGAAAACGTATAACGCATAATGTATAACGTATAACGTATAACGTATAACGTACAACCTATGACGTATAACGTATAACGTATAACGTATAACTTGTAACGAAAAACGTACAACGAATAACAAAAAACGTATGTCGCATTACATGCTACGTATAACGTATAACGTTCAACGTATAACCTATGACGTATAACGTATATCTTGTAACGTATAACGTATAACGTATAACGTATAACCTATAACGTATAACGTATAACGTATAACAAATAACGTATAACGTATAACGTATAACGTATAACGTATAACGTATAACGTATTAAGTATAACGTATAACGTATAACGTATAACGTACAACGTATAACGTATAACGTATAACGTATAACGTATAACGTATAACGTATAACGTATAACGTATAACGTATAACGTATAACGTATAACGTATAACGTATAACGTATAACGTATAACGTATAACGTATAACGTATAACGTATAACGTATAACGTATAACGTATAACGTATAACGTATGACGTATAACGTATAGCGTATAACGTATAACATATAACGTATAACCTATGACGTATAACGTATAACGTATAACGTATAACGTATAACGTATAACGTATAACGTATAATGTATAACGTATAACATGTAACGTGTAGTGTATAACGTACAACGTATAACGTATAACGTTTAACGTATAACGTATAACGTATATCGTATAACGTATAACGTATAACGTATAACATGTAACGTACAACGTATAACGTATACCGTATAACGTATAACTAACAACGTATAACGTATAACGCATAACGTATAACGTATAACGTATAACGTGTAACGTATAACGTATAACGTATAACGTATAACGCATAACGTATAACGTATAACGTATAACCTATGACGTATAACGTATAACGTATAACGTATAACGTATAACGTATAACGTATAACGTATAACGTATAACGTATAACCTATGACGTATAACGTGTAACGTATAACGTATAACGTATAACGTATAACGTATAACGTATAACGTATAACGTATAACGTATAACGTATAACGTATAACGTATAACGTATAACGTATAACGTATAAAGTATAACGTATAACGTATAACGTATAACGTATAACGTATAACGTATAACGTATAACGTATAACGTATAACGTATAACGTATAACGTATAACGTATAACGTATAACGTATAACGTATAAAATGTAATGTATAACGTATAACGTATAACGTATAACGTATAACGTATAACGTACAACGTATAACGAATAACGTATAACGTATAACGTATAACGTATAACGTATAACGTATAACGTATAACGTATAACGTATAACGTATAACGTATGACGTATGACGTATGACGTATAACGTATAACGTATAACGTATAACGTATAACGTATAACGTATAACGTATAACGTATAACGTATAACTTATAACGTATAACGTATAACGTATAACGTATAACTTATAACGTATAACGTATAACGTACAACGTATAACCTATAACGTATATTCTATAACGTATAACGTATAACGTATAACGTATAACGTATAACGTATAACGTATAACGTATAACGTACAACGTATAACGTATAACGTATAACGTAACACGTATAACGTATAACGTATAACGTATAACGTATAACTTATGACGTATAACGTATAACGTATAACGTATAACGTGTAACGTATAACGTAGAACGTGTAACGTATAACGTATAACGTGTAACATATAACGTATAACGTATATCGTATGACGTATAACGTATAACGTATAACGTGTAACGAAGAACGTATAACGAATAACGTAAAACGTATAACGTATAACGTATAACGTATAACGTATAACGTATAACGTATAACGTATAACGTATAACGTATAACGTATAACGTATAACGTATAACGTATAACGTATGACGTATGACGTATAACGTATAACGTATAACGTATAACGTATAACGTATAACGTATAACGTATAACGTATAACGTATAACGTATAACGTATAACGTATAACGTATAACGTATAACGTATAACGTATAACTTATAACGTATAACGTATAACGTACAACGTATAACCTATAACGTATATTCTATAACGTATAACGTATAACGTATAACGTATAACGTATAACGTATAACGTATAACGTATAACGTATAACGTATAACGTATAACGTATAACGTATAACGTATAACGTATAACGTATAACGTATAACGTATAACGTATAACGTATAACGTATAACGTATAACGTATAACGTATAACGTATAACGTATAACGTATAACGTATAACGTATAACGTATAACGTATAACGTATAACGTATAACGTATAACGTATAACGTATAACGTATAACGTATAACGTATAACGTATAACGTATAACGTATAACGTATAACCTATAACGTATTATGTATAACGTATAATGTATAACGTATAACGTATAACGTATAACGTAAAACGAATAACGTATAACGTATAACGTATAACGTATAACGTATGACGTATAACGTATAACGTATAACGTATAACGTATAACGTATAACGTATAACGTATAACGTATAACGTATAACGTATAACGTATAACGTATAACGTACAACGTATAACGTAGAACGTATAACGTAGAACGTATAACGTATAACGTATAACGTATAACGTATAACGTATAACGTATAACGTATAACGTATAACGTATAACGTATAACGTATAACGTATAACGTATAACGTATAACGTATAACGTATAACGTATAACGTATAACGTATAACGTATAACGTATGACGTATGACGTATGACGTATAACGTATAACGTATAACGTATAACGTATAACGTATAACGTATAACGTATAACGTATAACGTATAACGTATAACGTATAACGTATAACGTATAACGTATAACGTATAACGTATAACTTATAACGTATAACGTATAACGTACAACGTATAACCTATAACGTATATTCTATAACGTATAACGTATAACGTATAACGTATAACGTATAACGTATAACGTATAACGTATAACGTATAACGTACAACGTATAACGTATAACGTATAACGTAACACGTATAACGTATAACGTATAACGTATAACGTATAACTTATGACGTATAACGTATAACGTATAACGTATAACGTGTAACGTATAACGTAGAACGTGTAACGTATAACGTATAACGTGTAACATATAACGTATAACGTATAACGTATGACGTATAACGTATAACGTATAACGTGTAACGAAGAACGTATAACGAATAACGTAAAACGTATAACGTATAACGTATAACGTATAACGTATAACGTATAACGTATAACGTATAACGTATAACGTATAACATATAACGTATAACGTATAACGTATAACGTATAACGTATAACGTATAACGTATAACGTATAACGTATTATATAACGTATAACGTAGAACGTATAACGTATAACGTATAACGTATAACGTATAACTTATGACGTATAACGTATAACGTATAACGTATAACGTATAACGTATAACGTATAACGTATAACGTATAACGTATAACGTATAACGTATAACGTATAACGTATAACGTATAACGTATAACGTATAACGTATAACGTATAACGTATAACGTATAACCTATATTGTGTAACGTCTAACGTATAACGAATGACGTATAACGTATAACGTATAACGTATAACGTATAACGTATAACGTATAACGTATAACGTATAACGTATAACGTATAACGTATAACGTATAACGTATAACGTATAACGTATAACGTATAACGTATAACGTATAACGTATAACGTATAACGTATAACGTATAACGTATAACGTATAACGTATAACTTATAACGTATAACGTATAACGTACAACGTATAACCTATAACGTATAACGTATAACGTATAACGTATAACGTATAACGTATAACGTATAACGTATAACGTATAATGTATATCGTATAACGTATAACGTATAACGTATAACGTATAACGTATAACGTATAACGTATAACGTATAACGTATAACCTATAACGTATATTCTATAACGTATAACGTATAACGTATAACGTATAACGTATAACGTATAAGGTATAACGTATAACGTATAACGTATAACGTATAACGTATAACGTATAACGTATAACGTATAACGTATAACGTATAACGTATAACGTATAACGTATAACGTATTATATAACGTATAACGTAGAACGTATAACGTATAACGTATAACGTATAACGTATAACGTATAACGTATAACGTATAACGTATAACGAATAACGTATAACGTATAGCGTATAACGTATAGCGTATAACGTATAACGTATAACGTATAACGTATAACGTATAACGTATAACGTGTAACGTATAACGTATAACGTATAACGTATAACGTATAACGTATAACGTATAACGTATAACGTATAACGTATAACGTATAACGAATAACGTATAACGTATAGCGTATAACGTATAGCGTATAACGTATAACGTATAACGTATAACGTATAACGTATAACGTATAACGTATAACGTATAACGTATAACGTATAACGAATAACGTATAACGTATAGCGTATAACGTATAGCGTATAACGTATAACGTATAACGTATAACGTATAACGTATAACGTATAACGTATAACGTATAACGTATAACGTATAACGTATAACGTATAACGTATAACGTATAACGTATAACGTATAACGTATAACGTATAACGTATAACGTATAACGTATAACGTATAACCTATATTGTGTAACGTCTAACGTATAACGAATGACGTATAACGTATAACGTATAACGTATAACGTATAACGTATAACGTATAACGTATAACGTATAACGTATAACGTATAACGTATAACGTATAACGTATAACGTATAACGTATAACGTATAACGTATAACGTATAACGTATAACGTATAACGTATAACGTATAACGTATAACGTATAACTTATAACGTATAACGTATAACGTACAACGTATAACCTATAACGTATATTCTATAACGTATAACGTATAACGTATAACGTATAACGTATAACGTATAACGTATAACGTATAACGTACAACGTATAACGTATAACGTATAACGTAACACGTATAACGTATAACGTATAACGTATAACGTATAACTTATGACGTATAACGTATAACGTATAACGTATAACGTGTAACGTATAACGTAGAACGTGTAACGTATAACGTATAACGTGTAACATATAACGTATAACGTATAACGTATGACGTATAACGTATAACGTATAACGTGTAACGAAGAACGTATAACGAATAACGTAAAACGTATAACGTATAACGTATAACGTATAACGTATAACGTATAACGTATAACGTATAACGTATAACATATAACGTATAACGTATAACGTATAACGTATAACGTATAACGTATAACGTATAACGTATTATATAACGTATAACGTAGAACGTATAACGTATAACGTATAACGTATAACGTATAACGTATAACGTATAACGTATAACGTATAACGTATAACTTATAACGTATAACGTATAACGTACAACGTATAACCTATAACGTATAACGTATAACGTATAACGTATAACGTAGAACGTATAACGTATAACGTATAACGTATAACGTATAACGTATAACGTATAACGTATAACGTATAACGAATAACGTATAACGTATAGCGTATAACGTATAGCGTATAACGTATAACGTATAACGTATAACGTATAACGTATAACGTATAACGTGTAACGTATAACGTATAACGTATAACGTATAACGTATAACGTATAACGTATAACGTATAACGTATAACGTATAACGTATAACGAATAACGTATAACGTATAGCGTATAACGTATAGCGTATAACGTATAACGTATAACGTATAACGTATAACGTATAACGTATAACGTATAACGTATAACGTATAACGTATAACGTATAACGAATAACGTATAACGTATAGCGTATAACGTATAGCGTATAACGTATAACGTATAACGTATAACGTATAACGTATAACGTATAACGTATAACGTATAACGTATAACGTATAACGTATAACGTATAACGTATAACGTATAACGTATAACGTATAACGTATAACGTATAACGTATAACGTATAACGTATAACGTATAACCTATATTGTGTAACGTCTAACGTATAACGAATGACGTATAACGTATAACGTATAACGTATAACGTATAACGTATAACGTATAACGTATAACGTATAACGTATAACGTATAACGTATAACGTATAACGTATAACGTATAACGTATAACGTATAACGTATAACGTATAACGTATAACGTATAACGTATAACGTATAACGTATAACGTATAACTTATAACGTATAACGTATAACGTACAACGTATAACCTATAACGTATATTCTATAACGTATAACGTATAACGTATAACGTATAACGTATAACGTATAACGTATAACGTATAACGTACAACGTATAACGTATAACGTATAACGTAACACGTATAACGTATAACGTATAACGTATAACGTATAACTTATGACGTATAACGTATAACGTATAACGTATAACGTGTAACGTATAACGTAGAACGTGTAACGTATAACGTATAACGTGTAACATATAACGTATAACGTATAACGTATGACGTATAACGTATAACGTATAACGTGTAACGAAGAACGTATAACGAATAACGTAAAACGTATAACGTATAACGTATAACGTATAACGTATAACGTATAACGTATAACGTATAACGTATAACATATAACGTATAACGTATAACGTATAACGTATAACGTATAACGTATAACGTATAACGTATTATATAACGTATAACGTAGAACGTATAACGTATAACGTATAACGTATAACGTATAACGTATAACGTATAACGTATAACGTATAACGTATAACGTATAACGTATAACGTATAACGTATAACGTATAACGTATAACGTATAACGTATAACGAATAACGTATAACGTATAGCGTATAACGTATAGCGTATAACGTATAACGTATAACGTATAACGTATAACGTATAACGTATAACGTATAACGTATAACGTATAACGTATAACGAATAACGTATAACGTATAGCGTATAACGTATAGCGTATAACGTATAACGTATAACGTATAACGTATAACGTATAACGTATAACGTATAACGTATAACGTATAACGTATAACGTATAACGTATAACGTATAACGTATAACGTATAACGTATAACGTATAACGTATAACGTATAACGTATAACGTATAACGTATAACGTATAACCTATATTGTGTAACGTCTAACGTATAACGAATGACGTATAACGTATAACGTATAACGTATAACGTATAACGTATAACGTATAACGTATAACGTATAACGTATAACGTATAACGTATAACGTATAACGTATAACGTATAACGTATAACGTATAACGTATAACGTATAACGTATAACGTATAACGTATAACGTATAACGTATAACGTATAACGTATAACGTATAACGTATAACTTATAACGTATAACGTATAACGTACAACGTATAACCTATAACGTATATTCTATAACGTATAACGTATAACGTATAACGTATAACGTATAACGTATAACGTATAACGTATAACGTACAACGTATAACGTATAACGTATAACGTAACACGTATAACGTATAACGTATAACGTATAACGTATAACTTATGACGTATAACGTATAACGTATAACGTATAACGTGTAACGTATAACGTAGAACGTGTAACGTATAACGTATAACGTGTAACATATAACGTATAACGTATAACGTATGACGCATAACGTATAACGTATAACGTGTAACGAAGAACGTATAACGAATAACGTAAAACGTATAACGTATAACGTATAACGTATAACGTATAACGTATAACGTATAACGTATAACGTATAACATATAACGTATAACGTATAACGTATAACGTATAACGTATAACGTATAACGTATAACGTATTATATAACGTATAACGTAGAACGTATAACGTATAACGTATAACGTATAACGTATAACGTATAACGTATAACGTATAACGTATAACGTATAACGTATAACGTATAACGTATAACGTATAACGTATAACCTATATCGTGTAACGTCTAACGTATAACGAATGACGTATAACGTATAACGTATAACGTATAACGTATAACGTATAACGTATAACGTATAACGTATAACGTATAACGTATAACGTATAACGTATAACGTATAACGTATAACGTATAACGTATAACGTATAACGTATAACGTATAACGTATAACGTATAACGTATAACGTATAACGTATAACGTATAACGTATAACGTAGAACGTATAACGTATAACGTATAACGTATAACGTATAACTTATGACGTATAACGTATAACGTATAACGTATAACGTATAACGTACAACGTATAACGTATAACGTATAACGTATAACGTAGAACGTGTAACGTATAACGTATAACGTGTAACATATAACGTATAACGTATAACGTATGACGTATAACGTATAACGTATAACGTGTAACGAAGAACGTATAACGAATAACGTAAAACGTATAACGTATAACGTATAACGTATAACGTATAACGTATAACGTATAACGTATAACGTATAACGTATAACGTATAACGTATAACATATAACGTATAACGTATAACGTATAACGTATAACGTATAACGTATAACGTATAACGTATTATATAACGTATAACGTAGAACGTATAACGTATATCGTATAACTTATGACGTATAACGTATAACGTATAACGTATAACGTATAACGTATAACGTATAACGTATAACGTATAACGTATAACGTATAACGTATAACGTATAACGAATAACGTATAACGTATAGCGTATAACGTATAGCGTATAACGTATAACGTATAACGTATAACGTATAACGTATAACGTATAACGTATAACGTATAACGTATAACGTATAACGTATAACGTATAACGTATAACGTATAACGTATAACGTATAACGTATAACGTATAACGTATAACGTATAACCTATATTGTGTAACGTCTAACGTATAACGAATGACGTATAACGTATAACGTATAACGTATAACGTATAACGTATAACGTATAACGTATAACGTGTAACGTATAACGTATAACGTATAACGTATAACGTATAACGTATAACGTATAACGTATAACGTATAACGTATAACGTATAACGTATAACGTATAACTTATAACGTATAACGTATAAGGTACAACGTATAACCTATAACGTATATTCTATAACGTATAACGTATAACGTATAACGTATAACCTATAACGTATTATGTATAACGTATAATGTATAACGTATAACGTATAACGTATAACGTAAAACGCATAACGTATAACGTATAACGTATAGCGTATAACGTATAACGTATAACGTATAACGTATAACGTATAACGTATAACGTATAACGTATAACGTATAACGTATAACGTATAACGTATAACGTATAACGTAAAACGTATAACGTATGACGTATTACATATTACGTATAACGTATAACGTATAACGTATAACGTATAACGTATAACGTATAACGTATAACGTATAACGTATAACGTATAACGTATAACGTATAACGTATAACGTATAACGTATAACGTATAACGTATAACGTAAAACGTATAACGTATGACGTATTACATATTACGTATAACGTATAACGTATAACGTATAACGTATAACGTATAACGTATAACGTATAACGTATAACGTATAACGTATAACGTATAACGTATAACGTATAACGTATAACGTATAACGTATAACGTATAACGTATAACGTATAACGTATAACGTATAACGTATAACCTATAACGTATTATGTATAACGTATAATGTATAACGTATAACGTATAACGTATAACGTAAAACGCATAACGTATAACGTATAACGTATAACGTATAACGTATGACGTATAACGTATAACGTATAACGTATAACGTATAACGTATAACGTATAACGTATAACGTATAACGTATAACGTATAACGTATAACGTATATCGTATAACGTATAACGTATAACGTATAACGTATAACGTATAACGTATAACGTATAACGTACAACGTATAACGTACAACGTATAACGTATAACGTATAACGTATAACGTATAACGTATAACGTATAACGTATAACGTATAACGTATAACGTATAACGTATAACGTATAACGTATAACGTACGACGTATGACGTATAACGTATAACGTATAACGTATAACGTATAACTTATAACGTATTACGTATAACGTATAACGTATAACGTATAACGTATAACGTATAACTTATAACGTATAACGTATAACGTACAACGTATAACCTATAACGTATATTCTATAACGTATAACGTATAACGTATAACGTATAACGTATAACGTATAACGTATAACGTACAACGTATAACGTATAACGTATAACGTATAACGTATATCCTATAACGTATTATGTATAACGTATAATGTATAACGTATAACGTATAACGTATAACGTAAAACGTATAACGTATATTCTATAACGTATAACGTATAACGTATAACGTATAACGTATAACGTATAACGTATAACGTAAAACGTATAACGTATGACGTATTACATATTACGTATAACGTATAACGTATAACGTATAACGTATAACGTATAACGTATAACGTATAACGTATAACGTATAACGTATAACGTATAACGTATAACGTATAACGTATAACGTATAACGTATAACGTATAACGTATAACGTATAACGTATAACGTATAACGTATAACGTATAACGTATAACGTATAACGTATAACGTATAACGTATAACGTATAACGTATAACGTATAACGTATAACGTATATCGTATAACGTATAACGTATAACGTATAACGTATAACGTATAACGTATAACGTATAACGTATAACGTATAACGTATAACGTATAACGTATAACGTATAACGTAAAACGTATAACGTATGACGTATTACATATTACGTATAACGTATAACGTATAACGTATAACGTATAACGTATAACGTATAACGTATAACGTATAACGTATAACGTATAACGTATAACGTATAACGTATAACGTATAACGTATAACGTATAACGTATAACGTAAAACGTATAACGTATGACGTATTACATATTACGTATAACGTATAACGTATAACGTATAACGTATAACGTATAACGTATAACGTATAACGTATAACGTATAACGTATAACGTATAACGTATAACGTATAACGTATAACGTATAACGTATAACGTATAACGTATAACGTATAACGTATAACGTATAACGTATAACCTATAACGTATTATGTATAACGTATAATGTATAACGTATAACGTATAACGTATAACGTAAAACGCATAACGTATAACGTATAACGTATAACGTATAACGTATGACGTATAACGTATAACGTATAACGTATAACGTATAACGTATAACGTATAACGTATAACGTATAACGTATAACGTATAACGTATAACGTATATCGTATAACGTATAACGTATAACGTATAACGTATAACGTATAACGTATAACGTATAACGTACAACGTATAACGTACAACGTATAACGTATAACGTATAACGTATAACGTATAACGTATAACGTATAACGTATAACGTATAACGTATAACGTATAACGTATAACGTATAACGTATAACGTACGACGTATGACGTATAACGTATAACGTATAACGTATAACGTATAACTTATAACGTATTACGTATAACGTATAACGTATAACGTATAACGTATAACGTATAACTTATAACGTATAACGTATAACGTACAACGTATAACCTATAACGTATATTCTATAACGTATAACGTATAACGTATAACGTATAACGTATAACGTATAACGTATAACGTACAACGTATAACGTATAACGTATAACGTATAACGTATATCCTATAACGTATTATGTATAACGTATAATGTATAACGTATAACGTATAACGTATAACGTAAAACGTATAACGTATATTCTATAACGTATAACGTATAACGTATAACGTATAACGTATAACGTATAACGTATAACGTAAAACGTATAACGTATGACGTATTACATATTACGTATAACGTATAACGTATAACGTATAACGTATAACGTATAACGTATAACGTATAACGTATAACGTATAACGTATAACGTATAACGTATAACGTATAACGTATAACGTATAACGTATAACGTATAACGTATAACGTATAACGTATAACGTATAACGTATAACGTATAACGTATAACGTATAACGTATAACGTATAACGTATAACGTATAACGTATAACGTATAACGTATAACGTATAACGTATAACGTATAACGTATAACGTATAACGTATAACCTATAACGTATTATGTATAACGTATAATGTATAACGTATAACGTATAACGTATAACGTAAAACGCATAACGTATAACGTATAACGTATAACGTATAACGTATGACGTATAACGTATAACGTATAACGTATAACGTATAACGTATAACGTATAACGTATAACGTATAACGTATAACGTATAACGTATAACGTATATCGTATAACGTATAACGTATAACGTATAACGTATAACGTATAACGTATAACGTATAACGTACAACGTATAACGTACAACGTATAACGTATAACGTATAACGTATAACGTATAACGTATAACGTATAACGTATAACGTATAACGTATAACGTATAACGTATAACGTATAACGTATAACGTACGACGTATGACGTATAACGTATAACGTATAACGTATAACGTATAACTTATAACGTATTACGTATAACGTATAACGTATAACGTATAACGTATAACGTATAACTTATAACGTATAACGTATAACGTACAACGTATAACCTATAACGTATATTCTATAACGTATAACGTATAACGTATAACGTATAACGTATAACGTATAACGTATAACGTACAACGTATAACGTATAACGTATAACGTATAACGTATATCCTATAACGTATTATGTATAACGTATAATGTATAACGTATAACGTATAACGTATAACGTAAAACGTATAACGTATATTCTATAACGTATAACGTATAACGTATAACGTATAACGTATAACGTATAAGGTATAACGTATAACGTATAACGTATAACGTATAACGTATAACGTATAACGTACAACGTATAACGTATAACGTATAACGTATAACGTATAACGTATAACGTATAACGTATAACGTATAACGTATAACTTATAACGTATAACGTATAACGTACAACGTATAACCTATAACGTATATTCTATAACGTATAACGTATAACGTATAACGTATAACGTATAACGTATAACGTATAACGTACAACGTATAACGTATAACGTATAACGAATAACGTATATCCTATAACGTATTATGTATAACGTATAACGTATAACGTGTAACGTATAACGTAGAACGTGTAACGTATAACGTATAACGTGTAACATATAACGTATAACGTATAACGTATAACGTATGACGTATAACGTATAACGTATAACGTATAGCGTATGACGTATAACGTATAACGTATAACGTATAACGTATAACGTATAACGTATAACGTATAACGTATAACGTATAACGTATAACGTATAACGTATAACGTATAACGTATAACGTATAACGTATAACGTATAACGTATAACGTATAACGTATAACGTATAACGTATAACGTATAACGTATAACGTATAACGTATAACGTGTAACGTATAACGTAAAACGTATGACGTATTACATATTACGTATAACGTATAACGTATAACGTATAACGTATAACGTATAACGTATAACGTATAACGTATAACGTATAACGTATAACGTATAACGTATAACGTATAACGTATAACGTATAACGTATAACGTAAAACGTATAACGTATGACGTATTACATATTACGTATAACGTATAACGTATAACGTATAACGTATAACGTATAACGTATAACGTATAACGTATAACGTATAACGTATAACGTATAACGTATAACGTGTAACGTATAACGTAAAACGTATGACGTATTACATATTACGTATAACGTATAACGTATAACGTATAACGTATAACGTATAACGTATAACGTATAACGTATAACGTATAACGTATAACGTATAACGTATAACGTATAACGTATAACGTATAACGTATAACGTAAAACGTATAACGTATGACGTATTACATATTACGTATAACGTATAACGTATAACGTATAACGTATAACGTATAACGTATAACGTATAACGTATAACGTACAACGTATAACGTATAACGTATAACGTATAACGTATAACGTATAACGTATAACGTATAACGTATAACGTATAACGTATAACGTATAACGTATAACGTATAACGTATAACGTATAACGTATAACGTATAACGTATAACGTATAACGTATAACGTATAACGTATAACGTATAACGTATAACGTAAAACGTATAACGTATAACGTATAACGTATAACGTATAACGTATAACGTATAACGTAAAACGTATAACGTATAACGTATAACGTATAACGTATAACGTATGACGTATAACGTATAACGTATAACGTATGACGTATAACGTATAACGTATAACGTATAACGTATAACGTATAACGTATAACGTATAACGTATAACGTATAACGTATAACGTATAACGTATAACGTATAACGTATATCGTATAACGTATAACGTATAACGTATAACGTATAACGTATAACGTATAACGTATAACGTACAACGTATAACGTACAACGTATAACGTATAACGTATAACGTATAACGTATAACGTATAACGTATAACGTATAACGTATAACGTATAACGTATAACGTATAACGTATAACGTATAACGTATGACGTATGACGTATAACGTATAACGTATAACGTATAACGTATAACTTATAACGTATTACGTATAACGTATAACGTATAACGTATAACGTATAACGTATAACTTATAACGTATAACGTATAACGTACAACGTATAACCTATAACGTATATTCTATAACGTATAACGTATAACGTATAACGTATAACGTATAACGTATAACGTATAACGTATAACGTACAACGTATAACGTATAACGTATAACGTATAACGTATATCCTATAACGTATTATGTATAACGTATAATGTATAACGTATAACGTATAACGTATAACGTAAAACGTATAACGTATATTCTATAACGTATAACGTATAACGTATAACGTATAACGTATAACGTATAAGGTATAACGTATAACGTATAACGTATAACGTATAACGTACAACGTATAACGTACAACGTATAACGTATAACGTATAACGTATAACGTATAACGTACAACGTACAACGTACAACGTACAACGTATAACGTATAACGTATAACGTATAACGTATAACGTATAACGTATAACGTATAACGTATAACGTATAACGTATAACGTATAACGTATAACGTATAACGTATAACGTATAACGTATAACGTATGACGTATAACGTTTAACGTATAACGTATAACGTATAACGTATAACGTATAACGTATAACGTATAACGTATAACGTATAACGTATAACGTATAACGTATAACGTATAACGTATAACGTATATCGTATAACGTATAACGTATAACGTATAACGTATAACGTATAACGTATAACGTATAACGTATAACGTATAACGTATAACATATAACGTATAACGTATAACGTGTAACGTGTAACGTAGAACGTGTAACGTATAACGTACAACGTGTAACATATAACGTATAACGTATAACGTATGACGTATAACGTATAACGTATAACGTGTAACGAAGAACGTATAACGAATAACGTAAAACGTATAACGTATAACGTATAACGTATAACGTATAACGTATAACGTATAACGTATAACGTATAACGTATAACGTATAACGTATAACGTATAACGTATAACGTATAACGTATAACGTATAACGTATAACGTATAACGTGTAACGTATAACGTAAAACGTATGACGTATTACATATTACGTATAACGTATAACGTATAACGTATAACGTATAACGTATAACGTATAACGTATAACGTATAACGTGTAACGTATAACGTATAACGTATAACGTATAACGTATAACGTATAACGTATAACGTATAACGTATAACGTATAACGTAAAACGTATAACGTATGACGTATTACATATTACGTATAACGTATAACGTATAACGTATAACGCATAACGTATAACGTATAACGTATAACGTATAACGTATAACGTATAACGTATAACGTATAACGTATAACGTATAACGTATAACGTATAACGTATAACGTATAACGTATAACGTATAATGTATAACGTATATCGTATAACGTATAACGTATAACGTATAACCTATAACGTATTCTGTATAACGTATAATGTATAACGTATAACGTATAACGTATAACGTAAAACGTATAACGTATAACGTATAACGTATAACGTATAACGTATAACGTATAAGGTATAACGTATAACGTATAACGTATAACGTATAACGTACAACGTACAATGTATAACGTATAACGTATAACGTATAACGTATAACGTATAACGTATAACGTATAACGTATAACGTATAACGTATAACGTATAACGTATAACGTATAACGTATAACGTATAACGTATAACGTATAACGTATAATGTATAACGTATATCGTATAACGTATAACGTATAACGTATAACCTATAACGTATTCTGTATAACGTATAATGTATAACGTATAACGTATAACGTATAACGTAAAACGTATAACGTATAACGTATAACGTATAACGTATAACGTATAACGTATAAGGTATAACGTATAACGTATAACGTATAACGTATAACGTACAACGTACAATGTATAACGTATAACGTATAACGTATAACGTATAACGTATAACGTATAACGTATAACGTATAACGTATAACGTATAACGTCTAACGTATAACGTATAACGTATAACGTATAACGTATAACGTATAACATATAACGTATAACGTATAACGTGTAACGTGTAACGTAGAACGTGTAACGTATAACGTACAACGTGTAACATATAACGTATAACGTATAACGTATGACGTATAACGTATAACGTATAACGTGTAACGAAGAACGTATAACGAATAACGTAAAACGTATAACGTATAACGTATAACGTATAACGTATAACGTATAACGTATAACGTATAACGTATAACGTATAACGTATAACGTATAACGTATAACGTATAACGTGTAACGTATAACGTAAAACGTATGACGTATTACATATTACGTATAACGTATAACGTATAACGTATAACGTATAACGTATAACGTATAACGTATAACGTATAACGTGTAACGTATAACGTATAACGTATAACGTATAACGTATAACGTATAACGTATAACGTATAACGTATAACGTATAACGTAAAACGTATAACGTATAACGTATAACCTATAACGTATTATGTATAACGTATAATGTATAACGTATAACGTATAACGTATAACGTGAAACGTATAACGTATAACGTATAACGTATAACGTATAACTTATGACGTATAACGTATAACGTATAACGTATAACGTGTAACGTATAACGTAGAACGTGTAACGTATAACGTATAACGTGTAACACATAACGTATAACGTATAACGTATGACGTATAACGTATAACGTATAACGTGTAACGAAGAACGTATAACGAATAACGTAAAACGTATAACGTATAACGTATAACGTATAACGTATAACGTATAACGTATAACGTATAACGTATAACGTATAACGTATAACGTATAACGTATAACGTATAACGTATAACGTATAACGTATAACGTATAACGTATAACGTATAACGTATGACGTATAACGTATAACATATAATGTATAACGTATAACGTGTAACGTATAACGTAGAACGTGTAACGTATAACGTATAACGTGTAACATATAACGTATAACGTATAACGTATAACGTATAACGTATAACGTATAACGTATATTCTATAACGTATAACGTATAACGTATAACGTATAACGTATAACGTATAACCTATAACGTATTATGTATAACGTATAATGTATAACGTATAACGTATAACGTATAACGTGAAACGTATAACGTATAACGTATAACGTATAACGTATAACTTATGACGTATAACGTATAACGTATAACGTATAACGTGTAACGTATAACGTAGAACGTGTAACGTATAACGTATAACGTGTAACACATAACGTATAACGTATAACGTATGACGTATAACGTATAACGTATAACGTGTAACGAAGAACGTATAACGAATAACGTAAAACGTATAACGTATAACGTATAACGTATAACGTATAACGTATAACGTATAACGTATAACGTATAACGTATAACGTATAACGTATAACGTATAACGTATAACGTATAACGTATAACGTATAACGTATAACGTATAACGTATAACGTATGACGTATAACGTATAACATATAACGTATAACGTATAACGTGTAACGTATAACGTAGAACGTGTAACGTATAACGTATAACGTGTAACATATAACGTATAACGTATAACGTATAACGTATAACGTATAACGTATAACGTATAACGTATAACGTATAACGTATAACGTATAACGTATAACGTATAACGTATAACGTATAACGTATAACGTATAAAGTATAACGTATAACGTATGACGTATAACGTTTAACGTATAACGTATAACGTATAACGTATAACGTATAACGTATAACGTATAACGTATAACGTATAACGTATAACGTATAACGTATAACGTATAACGTATAACGTATATCGTATAACGTATAACGTATAACGTATAACGTATAACGTATAACGTATAACGTATAACGTATAACGTATAACGTATAACATATAACGTATAACGTATAACGTGTAACGTGTAACGTAGAACGTGTAACGTATAACGTACAACGTGTAACATATAACGTATAACGTATAACGTATGACGTATAACGTATAACGTATAACGTGTAACGAAGAACGTATAACGAATAACGTAAAACGTATAACGTATAACGTATAACGTATAACGTATAACGTATAACGTATAACGTATAACGTATAACGTATAACGTATAACGTATAACGTATAACGTATAACGTATAACGTATAACGTATAACGTGTAACGTATAACGTAAAACGTATGACGTATTACATATTACGTATAACGTATAACGTATAACGTATAACGTATAACGTATAACGTATAACGTATAACGTATAACGTGTAACGTATAACGTATAACGTATAACGTATAACGTATAACGTATAACGTATAACGTATAACGTATAACGTATAACGTAAAACGTATAACGTATGACGTATTACATATTACGTATAACGTATAACGTATAACGTATAACGCATAACGTATAACGTATAACGTATAACGTATAACGTATAACGTATAACGTATAACGTATAACGTATAACGTATAACGTATAACGTATAACGTATAAGGTATAACGTATAACGTATAACGTATAACGTATAACGTACAACGTATAACGTAGAACGTATAACGTATAACGTATAACGTATAACGTATAACGTACAACGTACAACGTATAACGTATAACGTATAACGTATAACGTATAACGTATAACGTATAACGTATTACGTATAACGTATAACGTATAACATATAACGTATAACGTATAACGTGTAACGTATAACGTAGAACGTGTAACGTATAACGTATAACGTGTAACATATAACGTATAACGTATAACGTATGACGTATAACGTATAACGTATAAGGTATAACGTATAACGTATAACGTATAACGTATAACGTATAACGTACAACGTATAACGTAGAACGTATAACGTATAACGTATAACGTATAACGTATAACGTATAACGTATAACGTATAACGTATAACGTATAACGTATAACGTATAACGTATAACGTATAACGTGTAACGTATAACGTAGAACGTGTAACGTATAACGTATAACGTGTAACATATAACGTATAACGTATAACGTATAACGTATAACGTATAACGTATAACGTATATTCTATAACGTATAACGTATAACGTATAACGTATAACGTATAACGTATAACGTATAACGTATAACGTATAACGTATAAGGTATAACGTACAACGTATAACGTATAACGTATAACGTATAACGTATAACGTATAACGTATAACGTATTACGTATAACGTATAACGTATAACATATAACGTATAACGTATAACGTGTAACGTATAACGTAGAACGTGTAACGTATAACGTATAACGTGTAACATATAACGTATAACGTATAACGTATGACGTATAACGTATAACGTATAACGTGTAACGAAGAACGTATAACGAATAACGTAAAACGTATAACGTATAACGTATAACGTATAACGTATAACGTATAACGTATAACGTATAACGTATAACGTATAACGTGTAACGTATAACGTAAAACGTATGACGTATTACATATTACGTATAACGTATAACGTATAACGTATAACGTATAACGTATAACGTATAACGTATAACGTATAACGTATAACGTATAACGTATAACGTATAACGTATAACGTATAACGTATAACGTATAACGTATAACGTAAAACGTATAACGTATGACGTATTACATATTACGTATAACGTATAACGTATAACGTATAACGTATAACGTATAACGTATAACGTATAACGTATAACGTATAACGTATAACGTATGACGTATCACGTATAAGGTATGACCTATAACGTATATCGTATAACGTATAACGTATAACCTATAACGTATAACGTATAACGTATAACGTATAACGTATAACGTATGACGTGTAACGTATAACGTATAACGTATAACGTATAACGTATAAAGTATCACGTATAACGTATAACGTATAACGTATAACGTATAACGTATAACGTATAACGTATAACGTATAACGTACAACGTATAACGTACAACGTATAATGTATAACGTATAACGTATAACGTATAACGTATAACGTATAACGTATAACATATAACGTATAACGTATAACGTGTAACGTATAACGTAGAACGTGTAACGTATAACGTATAACGTGTAACATATAACGTATAACGTATAACGTATGACGTATAACGTATAACGTATAACGTGTAACGAAGAACGTATAACGAATAACGTAAAACGTATAACGTATAACGTATAACGTATAACGTATAACGTATAACGTATAACATATAACGTATAACGTATAACGTGTAACGTATAACGTAGAACGTGTAACGTATAACGTATAACGTGTAACATATAACGTATAACGTATAACGTATGACGTATAACATATAACGTATAACGTGTAACGAAGAACGTATAACGAATAACGTAAAACGTATAACGTATAACGTATAACGTGTAACGTATAACGTAAA
Source organism: Ptiloglossa arizonensis (assembly GCF_051014685.1). Classification (NCBI taxonomy): domain Eukaryota; kingdom Metazoa; phylum Arthropoda; class Insecta; order Hymenoptera; family Colletidae; genus Ptiloglossa; species Ptiloglossa arizonensis. Next base: position 25,448 of record NW_027479601.1, read on the forward strand.
ACGTATGACGTATTACATATTACGTATAACGTATAACGTATAACGTATAACGTATAACGTATAACGTATAACGTATAACGTATAACGTATAACGTATAAGGTATAACGTATAACGTATAACGTATAACGTATAACGTACAACGTATAACGTAGAACGTATAACGTATAACGTATAACGTATAACGTATAACGTACAACGTACAACGTATAACGTATAACGTATAACGTATAACGTATAACGTATAACGTATAACGTATTACGTATAACGTATAACGTATAACATATAACGTATAACGTATAACGTGTAACGTATAACGTAGAACGTGTAACGTATAACGTATAACGTATAACGTACAACGTATAACGTACAACGTATAACGTATAACGTATAACGTATAACGTATAACGTATAACGTATAACGTATAACCTATAACGTATAACGTATAACGTATAACGTATAACGTATAACGTATAACGTATAACGTATAACGTATAACGTATAACGTATAACGTATAACGTATGACGTATGACGTATAACGTATAACGTATAACGTATAACGTGTAACGTATAACGTATAACGTATAACGTATAACGTATAACGTATAACGTATAACGTATAACGTATAACGTACAACGTATAACGTACAACGTATAACGTATAACGTATAACGTATAACGTATAACGTATAACGTATAACGTATAACGTATAACGTGTAACGTTTAACGTATAACGTATAACGAATAACGTATAACGTATAACGTATAACGTATAACGTATAACGTATAACGTATAACGTATAACGTATAACGTATAACGTATAACGTATAACGTATAACGTATAACGTATAACCTATAACGCATTATGTATAACGTATAATGTATAACGTATAACGTATAACGTATAACGTAAAACGTATAACGTATAACGTATAACGTATAACGTATGACGTATAACGTATAACGTATAACGTATAACGTATAACGAATAACGTATAACGTATAACGTATAACGTATAACGTATAACGTATAACGTATAACGTATAACGTATAACGTATAACGTATAACGTATAACGTATGACGTATAACGTATAACGTATAACGTATAACGTATAACGTAAAACGTATAACGTATAACGTATAACGTATAACGTATAACGTATAACGTATAACGTATAACGTATAACGTATAACGTATAACGTATAACCTATAACGTATTATGTATAACGTATAATGTATAACGTATAACGTATAACGTATAACGTAAAACGTATAACGTATAACGTATAATGTATAACGTATAACGTATGACGTATCACGTATAAGGTATGACCTATAACGTATATCGTATAACGTATAACGTATAACCTATAACGTATAACGTATAACGTATAACGTATAACGTATAACGTATGACGTGTAACGTATAACGTATAACGTATAACGTATAACGTATAAAGTATCACGTATAACGTATAACGTATAACGTATAACGTATAACGTATAACGTATAACGTATAACGTATAACGTACAACGTATAACGTACAACGTATAATGTATAACGTATAACGTATAACGTATAACGTATAACGTATAACGTATAACATATAACGTATAACGTATAACGTGTAACGTATAACGTAGAACGTGTAACGTATAACGTATAACGTGTAACATATAACGTATAACGTATAACGTATGACGTATAACGTATAACGTATAACGTGTAACGAAGAACGTATAACGAATAACGTAAAACGTATAACGTATAACGTATAACGTATAACGTATAACGTATAACGTATAACATATAACGTATAACGTATAACGTGTAACGTATAACGTAGAACGTGTAACGTATAACGTATAACGTGTAACATATAACGTATAACGTATAACGTATGACGTATAACGTATAACGTATAACGTGTAACGAAGAACGTATAACGAATAACGTAAAACGTATAACGTATAACGTATAACGTGTAACGTATAACGTAAAACGTATGACGTATTACATATTACGTATAACGTATAACGTATAACGTATAACGTATAACGTATAACGTATAACGTATAACGTATAACGTATAACGTATAAGGTATAACGTATAACGTATAACGTATAACGTATAACGTACAACGTATAACGTAGAACGTATAACGTATAACGTATAACGTATAACGTATAACGTACAACGTATAACGTACAACGTATAACGTATAACGTATAACGTATAACGTATAACGTATAACGTATAACGTATAACATATAACGTATAACGTATAACGTGTAACGTATAACGTATAACGTATAACGTATAACGTATAACGTATAACGTATAACATATAACGTATAACGTATAACGTGTAACGTATAACGTAGAACGTGTAACGTATAACGTATAACGTGTAACATATAACGTATAACGTATAACGTATAACGTATAACGTATAACGTATAACGTATAACGTATAACGTATAACGTATAACGTATAACGTATAACGTATGACGTATAACGTATAACATATAACGTATAACGTATAACGTGTAACGTATAACGTAGAACGTGTAACGTATAACGTATAACGTGTAACATATAACGTATAACGTATAACGTATAACGTATAACGTATAACGTATAACGTATATTCTATAACGTATAACGTATAACGTATAACGTATAACGTATAACGTATAACGTATAACGTATAAGGTATAACGTATAACGTATAACGTATAACGTATAACGTACAACGTATAACGTAGAACGTATAACGTATAACGTATAACGTATAACGTATAACGTACAACGTACAACGTATAACGTATAACGTATAACGTATAACGTATAACGTATAACGTATAACGTATTACGTATAACGTATAACGTATAACATATAACGTATAACGTATAACGTGTAACGTATAACGTAGAACGTGTAACGTATAACGTATAACGTGTAACATATAACGTATAACGTATAACGTATGACGTATAACGTATAACGTATAACGTGTAACGAAGAACGTATAACGAATAACGTAAAACGTATAACGTATAACGTATAACGTATAACGTATAACGTATAACGTATAACGTATAACGTATAACGTATAACGTGTAACGTATAACGTAAAACGTATGACGTATTACATATTACGTATAACGTATAACGTATAACGTATAACGTATAACGTATAACGTATAACGTATAACGTATAACGTATAACGTATAACGTATAACGTATAACGTATAACGTATAACGTATAACGTATAACGTATAACGTATAACGTATAACGTATAACGTATAACGTATAACGTAAAACGTATAACGTATGACGTATTACATATTACGTATAACGTATAACGTATAACGTATAACGTATAACGTATAACGTATAACGTATAACGTATAACGTATGACGTATAACGTATAACGTATAACGTATAACGTATAACGTAAAACGTATAACGTATAACGTATAACGTATAACGTATAACGTATAACGTATAACGTATAACGTATAACGTATAACGTATAACGTATAACGTATAACCTATAACGTATTATGTATAACGTATAATGTATAACGTATAACGTATAACGTATAACGTAAAACATATAACGTATAACGTATAACGTATAACGTATAACGTATGACGTATCACGTATAAGGTATGGCCTATAACGTATATCGTATAACGTATAACGTATAACCTATAACGTATAACGTATAACGTATAACGTATAACGTATAACGTATGACGTGTAACGTATAACGTATAACGTATAACGTATAACGTATAAAGTATCACGTATAACGTATAACGTATAACGTATAACGTATAACGTATAACGTATAACGTATAACGTACAACGTATAACGTACAACGTATAATGTATAACGTATAACGTATAACGTATAACGTATAACGTATAACGTATAACATATAACGTATAACGTATAACGTGTAACGTATAACGTAGAACGTGTAACGTATAACGTATAACGTGTAACATATAACGTATAACGTATAACGTATGACGTATAACGTATAACGTATAACGTGTAACGAAGAACGTATAACGAATAACGTAAAACGTATAACGTATAACGTATAACGTATAACGTATAACGTATAACGTATAACGTATAACGTATAACGTATAACGTGTAACGTATAACGTAAAACGTATGACGTATTACATATTACGTATAACGTATAACGTATAACGTATAACGTATAACGTATAACGTATAACGTATAACGTATAACGTATAACGTATAAGGTATAACGTATAACGTATAACGTATAACGTATAACGTACAACGTATAACGTAGAACGTATAACGTATAACGTATAACGTATAACGTATAACGTACAACGTACAACGTATAACGTATAACGTATAACGTATAACGTATAACGTATAACGTATAACGTATTACGTATAACGTATAACGTATAACATATAACGTATAACGTATAACGTGTAACGTATAACGTAGAACGTGTAACGTATAACGTATAACGTATAACGTACAACGTATAACGTACAACGTATAACGTATAACGTATAACGTATAACGTATAACGTATAACGTATAACGTATAACGTATAACATATAACGTATAACGTATAACGTGTAACGTATAACGTATAACGTATAACGTATAACGTATAACGTATAACGTATAACATATAACGTATAACGTATAACGTGTAACGTATAACGTAGAACGTGTAACGTATAACGTATAACGTGTAACATATAACGTATAACGTATAACGTATAACGTATAACGTATAACGTATAACGTATAACGTATATTCTATAACGTATAACGTATAACGTATAACGTATAACGTATAACGTATAACGTATAACGTATAAGGTATAACGTATAACGTATAACGTATAACGTATAACGTACAACGTATAACGTAGAACGTATAACGTATAACGTATAACGTATAACGTATAACGTGTAACATATAACGTATAACGTATAACGTATGACGTATAACGTATAACGTATAACGTGTAACGAAGAACGTATAACGAATAACGTAAAACGTATAACGTATAACGTGTAACGTATAACGTAGAACGTGTAACGTATAACGTATAACGTGTAACACATAACGTATAACGTATAACGTATAACGTATAACGTATAAGGTATAACGTATAACGTATAACGTATAACGTATAACGTACAACGTATAACGTAGAACGTATAACGTATAACGTATAACGTATAACGTATAACGTGTAACATATAACGTATAACGTATAACGTATGACGTATAACGTATAACGTATAACGTGTAACGAAGAACGTATAACGTACAACGTACAACGTATAACGTATAACGTATAACGTATAACGTATAACGTATAACGTATAACGTATTACGTATAACGTATAACGTATAACATATAACGTATAACGTATAACGTGTAACGTATAACGTAGAACGTGTAACGTATAACGTATAACGTGTAACATATAACGTATAACGTATAACGTATGACGTATAACGTATAACGTATAACGTGTAACGAAGAACGTATAACGAATAACGTAAAACGTATAACGTATAACGTATAACGTATAACGTATAACGTATAACGTATAACGTATAACGTATAACGTATAACGTATAACGTATAACGTATAACGTATAACGTATAACGTATAACGTATAACGTATAACGTATAACGTATAACGTATGACGTATAACGTATAACATATAACGTATAACGTATGACGTATAACGTATAACGTATAACGTATAACGTATAACGTAAAACGTATAACGTATAACGTATAACGTATAACGTATAACGTATAACGTATAACGTATAACGTATAACGTAAAACGTATAACGTATAACGTATAACGTATAACGTATAACGTATAACGTATAACGTATAACGTATAACGTATAACGTATAACCTTTAACGTATTATGTATAACGTATAATGTATAACGTATAACGTATAACGTATAACGTAAAACGTATAACGTATAACGTATAACGTATAACGTATAACGTATGACGTATCACGTATAAGGTATGACCTATAACGTATATCGTATAACGTATAACGTATAACCTATAACGTATAACGTATAACGTATAACGTATAACGTATAACGTATGACGTGTAACGTATAACGTATAACGTATAACGTATAACGTATAAAGTATCACGTATAACGTATAACGTATAACGTATAACGTATAACGTATAACGTATAACGTATAACGTATAACGTATAACGTACAACGTATAACGTACAACGTATAATGTATAACGTATAACGTATAACGTATAACGTATATCGTATAACGTATAACATATAACGTATAACGTATAACGTGTAACGTATAACGTAGAACGTGTAACGTATAACGTATAACGTGTAACATATAACGTATAACGTATAACGTATGACGTATAACGTATAACGTATAACGTGTAACGAAGAACGTATAACGAATAACGTAAAACGTATAACGTATAACGTATAACGTATAACGTATAACGTATAACGTATAACGTATAACGTATAACGTATAACGTATAACGTGTAACGTATAACGTAAAACGTATGACGTATTACATATTACGTATAACGTATAACGTATAACGTATAACGTATAACGTATAACGTATAACGTATAACGTATAACGTATAACGTATAAGGTATAACGTATAACGTATAACGTATAACGTATAACGTACAACGTATAACGTAGAACGTATAACGTATAACGTATAACGTATAACGTATAACGTACAACGTACAACGTATAACGTATAACGTATAACGTATAACGTATAACGTGTAACGTATAACGTACAACGTATAACGTATAACGTATAACGTATAACGTATAACGTGTAACGTATAACGTAAAACGCATGACGTATTACATATTACGTATAACGTATAACGTATAACGTATAACGTATAACGTATAACGTATAACGTATAACGTATAACGTATAACGTATAACGTATAACGTATAACGTATAACGTATTACGTATAACGTATAACGTATAACATATAACGTATAACGTATAACGTATAACGTATAACATATAACGTATAACGTATAACGTGTAACGTATAACGTAGAACGTGTAACGTATAACGTATAACGTGTAACATATAACGTATAACGTATAACGTATGACGTATAACGTATAACGTATAACGTGTAACGAAGAACGTATAACGAATAACGTAAAACGTATAACGTATAACGTATAACGTATAACGTATAACGTATAACGTATAACGTATAACGTATAACGTATAACGTGTAACGTATAACGTAAAACGTATGACGTATTACATATTACGTATAACGTATAACGTATAACGTATAACGTATAACGTATAACGTATAACGTATAACGTATAACGTATAACGTATAAGGTATAACGTATAACGTATAACGTATAACGTATAACGTACAACGTATAACGTAGAACGTATAACGTATAACGTATAACGTATAACGTATAACGTACAACGTACAACGTATAACGTATAACGTATAACGTATAACGTATAACGTGTAACGTATAACGTAAAACGCATGACGTATTACATATTACGTATAACGTATAACGTATAACGTATAACGTATAACGTATAACGTATAACGTATAACGTATAACGTATAACGTATAACGTATAACGTATAACGTATAACGTATAACGTATAACGTATAACGTATAACGTATAACGTATAACGTAAAACGTATAACGTATGACGTATTACATATTACGTATAACGTATAACGTATAACGTATAACGTATAACGTATAACGTATAACGTATAACGTATAACGTATGACGTATAACGTATAACGTATAACGTATAACGTATAACGTAAAACGTATAACGTATAACGTATAACGTATAACGTATAACGTATAACGTATAACGTATAACGTATAACGTATAACGTATAACGTATAACGTATAACGTATAACGTATAACCTATAACGTATTATGTATAACGTATAATGTATAACGTATAACGTATAACGTATAACGTAAAACGTATAACGTATAACGTATAACGTATAACGTATAACGTATGACGTATCACGTATAAGGTATGACCTATAACGTATATCGTATAACGTATAACGTATAACCTATAACGTATAACGTATAACGTATAACGTATAACGTATAACGTATAACGTATGACGTGTAACGTATAACGTATAACGTATAACGTATAACGTATAAAGTATCACGTATAACGTATAACGTATAACGTATAGCGTATAACGTATAACGTATAACGTATAACGTATAACGTATAACGTACAACGTATAACGTACAACGTATAATGTATAACGTATAACGTATAACGTATAACGTATAACGTATAACGTATAACATATAACGTATAACGTATAACGTGTAACGTATAACGTAGAACGTGTAACGTATAACGTATAACGTGTAACATATAACGTATAACGTATAACGTATGACGTATAACGTATAACGTATAACGTGTAACGAAGAACGTATAACGAATAACGTAAAACGTATAACGTATAACGTATAACGTATAACGTATAACGTATAACGTATAACGTATAACGTATAACGTATAACGTGTAACGTATAACGTAAAACGTATGACGTATTACATATTACGTATAACGTATAACGTATAACGTATAACGTATAACGTATAACGTATAACGTATAACGTATAACGTATAACGTATAAGGTATAACGTATAACGTATAACGTATAACGTATAACGTACAACGTATAACGTAGAACGTATAACGTATAACGTATAACGTATAACGTATAACGTACAACGTACAACGTATAACGTATAACGTATAACGTATAACGTATAACGTATAACGTATAACGTATAACGTATAACGTATAACGTATTACGTATAACGTATAACGTATAACCTATAACGTATTATGTATAACGTATAATGTATAACGTATAACGTATAACGTATAACGTAAAACGTATAACGTATAACGTATAACGTATAACGTATAACGTATAACGTGTAACATATAACGTATAACGTATAACGTATAACGTATAACGTATAACGTATAACGTATATTCTATAACGTATAACGTATAACGTATAACGTATAACGTATAACGTATAACGTATAACGTATAACGTATAACGTATAACGTATAACGTATAACGTATAACGTATAACGTATAACGTATAACGTATAACGTATAACGTATAACGTATAACGTATAACGTATAACGTAGAACGTATAACGTATACCGTATAACGTATAACGTAAAACGTATGACGTATTACATATTACGTATAACGTATAACGTATAACGTATAACGTATAACGTGTAACGTATAACGTAGAACGTGTAACGTATAACGTATAACGTATAACGTATAACGTATAACGTATAACGTATAACGTATAACGTAAAACGTATGACGTATTACATATTACGTATAACGTATAACATGTAACGTATAACGTATAACGTGTAACGTATAACGTAGAACGTGTAATGTATAACGTATAACGTATAACGTACAACGTATAACGTACAACGTATAACGTATAACGTATAACGTATAACGTATAACGTATAACGTATAACGTATAACGTATAACGTATAACGTATATTCTATAACGTATAACGTATAACGTATAACGTATAACGTATAACGTATAACGTATAACGTATAAGGTATAACGTATAACGTATAACGTATAACGTATAACGTACAACGTATAACGTAGAACGTATAACGTATTACGTATAACGTATAACGTATAACATATAACGTATAACGTATAACGTGTAACGTATAACGTAGAACGTGTAACGTATAACGTATAACGTATAACGTACAACGTATAACGTACAACGTATAACGTATAACGTATAACGTATAACGTATAACGTATAACGTATAACGTATAACATATAACGTATAACGTATAACGTGTAACGTATAACGTATAACGTATAACGTATAACGTATAACGTATAACGTATAACATATAACGTATAACGTATAACGTGTAACGTATAACGTAGAACGTGTAACGTATAACGTATAACGTGTAACATATAACGTATAACGTATAACGTATAACGTATAACGTATAACGTATAACGTATATTCTATAACGTATAACGTATAACGTATAACGTATAACGTATAACGTATAACGTATAAGGTATAACGTATAACGTATAACGTATAACGTATAACGTACAACGTATAACGTAGAACGTATAACGTATAACGTATAACGTATAACGTATAACGTACAACGTACAACGTATAACGTATAACGTATAACGTATAACGTATAACGTATAACGTATAACGTATTACGTATAACGTATAACGTATAACATATAACGTATAACGTATAACGTGTAACGTATAACGTAGAACGTGTAACGTATAACGTATAACGTGTAACATATAACGTATAACGTATAACGTATGACGTATAACGTATAACGTATAACGTATAACGTATAACGTATAACGTATAACGTATAACGTATAACGTATAACGTATAACGTATAACGTATAACGTATAACGTATAACGTATAACGTATAACGTATAACGTATAACGTATAACGTATAACGTATAACGTATAACGTATAACGTATAACGTATAACGTATAACGTATAACGTATAACGTATAACGTATAACGTATAACGTATAACGTATAACGTATAACGTATAACGTATAACGTGTAACGTCTAACATATAATGTATGACGTATAACGTATAACGTATAACGTATAACGTATAGCGTGTAACGTATAACGTATAGCGTATAACGTATAACGTATAACGTATAACGTACAACGTATAACGTATAACGTATAACGTATAACGTATAACGTATAACGCATAACGTATAACGTATAACGTATAACGTATAACGTATAACGTATAACCTATATTGTGTAACGTCTAACGTATAACGAATGACGTATAACGTATAAGGTATAACGTATAACGTATAACTTATAACGTATAACGTATAACGTATAACGTATAACGTATAACGTATAACGTATAACGTATAACTTATAACGTATAACGTATAACGTATAACGTATAACGTATAACGTATAACCTATAACGTATATTCTATAACGTATAACGTATAACGTATAACGTATAACGTATAACGTATAACGTATAACGTATAACGTATAACGTATAACGTATAACGTATAACGTATAACGTATAACGTATAACGTATAACGTATAACGTATAACGTATAACGTATAACCTATATTGTGTAACATCTAACGTATAACGTATAACGTATAACGTATAACGTATAACGTATAACGTATAACGTATAACGTATAACGTATAACGTATAACGTATAACGTATAACGTATAACGTATAACGTATAACGTATAACGTATAACGTATAACGTATAACGTATAACGTATAACGTATAACGTATAACGTATAACGTATAACGTATAACGTATAACGTATAACGTATAACGTATAACGTATAACGTATAACGTATAACGTATTATATAACGTATAACGTAGAACGTATAACGTATAACGTATAACGTATAACGTATAACGTATAACGTATAACGTATAACGTATAACGTATAACGTATAACGTATAACGTATAACGTATAACGTATAACGTATAACGTATAACGTATAACGTATAACGTATAACGTATAACGTATTATATAACATATAACGTATAACGTATAACGTATAACGTATAACGTATAACGTATAACGTATAACGTATAACCTATAACGTATAACGTATAACGTATAACGTATAACGTATAACGTATAACGTATAACGTATAACGTATAACGTATAACGTATAACGTATAACGTATAACGTATAACGTATAACGTATAACGTATAACGTATAACGTATAACGTATAACGTATAACGTATAACGTATAACGTATAACGTATAACGTATAACGTATAACGTGTAACGTCTAACGTATAACGTATAACGTATAACGTGTAACGTCTAACGTATAATGTATGACGTATAACGTATAACGTATAACGTATAACGTATAGCGTATAACGTATAACGTATAGCGTATAACGTATAACGTATAACGTACAACGTATAACGTATAACGTATAACGTATAACGTATAACGTATAACGTATAACCTATAACGTATTATGTATAACGTATAATGTATAACGTATAACGTATAACGTATAACGTAAAACGTATAACGTATAACGTATAACGTATAACGTATAACGTATGACGTATCACGTATAAGGTATGACCTATAACGTATATCGTATAACGTATAACGTATAACCTATAACGTATAACGTATAACGTATAACGTTAACGTATAACGTATGACGTGTAACGTATAACGTATAACGTATAACGTATAACGTATAAAGTATCACGTATAACGTATAACGTATAACGTATAACGTATAACGTATAACGTATAACGTACAACGTATAACGTACAACGTATAACGTACAACGTATAACGTACAACGTATAACGTATAACGTATAACGTATAACGTATAACGTATAACGTATAACGTATAACGTATAACGTATAACGTATAACGTATAACGTATAACGTATAACGTATAACGTATAACGTATAACGTATAACGTATAACGTATAACGTATAACGTATAACGTATAACGTATAACGTATAACGTATAACGTATAACGTATAACGTATAACGTATAACGTATTATATAACATATAACGTATAACGTATAACGTATAACGTATAACGTATAACGTATAACGTATAACGTATAACGTGTAACGTATAACGTAGAACGTGTAACGTATAACGTATAACGTGTAACATATAACGTATAACGTATAACGTATGACGTATAACGTATAACGTATAACGTGTAACGAAGAACGTATAACGAATAACGTAAAACGTATAACGTATAACGTATAACGTATAACGTATAACGTGTAACGTATAACGTAAAACGTATGACGTATTACATATTACGTATAACGTATAACGTATAACGTATAGCGTATAACGTATAACGTATAACGTATAACGTATAACGTATAACGTATAACGTATAACGTATAACGTATAACGTATAACGTATAACGTATAACGTATAACGTATAACGTATAACGTATAACGTATAACGTAAAACGTATAACGTATGACGTATTACATATTACGTATAACGTATAACGTATAACGTATAACGTAAAACGTATAACGTATAACGTATAACGTATAACGTATGACGTATAACGTATAACGTATAACGTATAACGTATAACGTAAAACGTATAACGTATAACGTATAACGTATAACGTATAACGTATAACGTATAACGTATAACGTATAACGTATAACGTATAAGGTATAACGTATAACGTATAATATATATAGTATTATGTATAACGTATAATGTATAACGTATAACGTATAACGTATAACGTAAAACGTATAACGTATAACGTATAACGTATAACGTATAACGTATGACGTATCACGTATAAGGTATGACCTATAACGTATATCGTATAACGTATAACGTATAACCTATAACGTATAACGTATAACGTATAACGTATAACGTATAACGTATAACGTATGACGTGTAACGTATAACGTATAACGTATAACGTATAACGTATAAAGTATCACGTATAACGTATAACGTATAACGTATAACGTATAACGTATAACGTATAACGTATAACGTATAACGTACAACGTATAACGTACAACGTATAATGTATAACGTATAACGTATAACGTATAACGTATAACGTATAACGTATAACATATAACGTATAACGTATAACGTGTAACGTATAACGTAGAACGTGTAACGTATAACGTATAACGTGTAACATATAACGTATAACGTATAACGTATGACGTATAACGTATAACGTATAACGTGTAACGAAGAACGTATAACGAATAACGTAAAACGTATAACGTATAACGTATAACGTATAACGTATAACGTATAACGTATAACGTATAACGTATAACGTATAACGTATAACGTGTAACGTATAACGTAAAACGTATGACGTATTATATATTACGTATAACGTATAACGTATAACGTATAACGTATAACGTATAACGTATAACGTATAACGTATAACGTATAACGTATAAGGTATGACGTATAACGTATAACGTATAACGTATAACGTACAACGTATAACGTAGAACGTATAACGTATAACGTATAACGTATAACGTATAACGTACAACGTACAACGTATAACGTATAACGTATAACGTATAACGTATAACGTATAACGTATAACGTGTAACATATAACGTATAACGTATAACGTATAACGTATAACGTATAACGTATAACGTATAACGTATAACGTATATTCTATAACGTATAACGTATAACGTATAACGTATAACGTATAACGTATAAGGTATAACGTATAACGTATAACGTATAACGTATAACGTACAACGTATAACGTAGAACGTATAACGTATAACGTATAACGTATAACGTATAACGTACAACGTACAACGTATAACGTATAACGTATAACGTATAACGTATAACGTATAACGTATAACGTATTACGTATAACGTATAACGTATAACATATAACGTATAACGTATAACGTGTAACGTATAACGTAGAACGTGTAACGTATAACGTATAACGTGTAACATATAACGTATAACGTATAACGTATGACGTATAACGTATAACGTATAACGTATAACGTGTAACGAAGAACGTATAACGAATAACGTAAAACGTATAACGTATAACGTATAACGTATAACGTATAACGTATAACGTATAACGTATAAAGTATCACGTATAACGTATAACGTATAACGTACAACGTATAACGTACAACGTATAACGCACAACGTATAACGTACAACGTATAACGTACAACGTATAACGTACAACGTATAACGTATAACGTATAACGTATAACGTATAACGTATAACGTATAACGTATAACGTATAACGTATAACGTATAACGTATAACGTATAACGTATAACGTATAACGTATAACGTATAACGTATAACGTATAACGTATAACGTATAACGTATAACGTATAACGTATAACGTATAACGTATAACGTATAACGTATAACGTATAACGTATAACGTATAACGTATAACGTATAACGTATAACGTATAACGTATACCGTATAACGTATAACGTATACCGTATAACGTATAACGTAAAACGTATGACGTATTACATATTACGTATAACGTATAACGTATAACGTATAACGTATAACGTATAACGTATAACGTTTAACGTATAACGTATAACGTATAACGTATAACGTATAACGTATAACGTATAACGTATAACCTATAACGTATAACGTATAACGTATAACGTATAACGTATAACGTATAACGTATAACGTATAACGTATAACGTATAACGTATAACGTATAACGTATAACGTATAACGTATAACGTATAACGTATAACGTATTATATAACATATAACGTATAACGTATAACGTATAACGTATAACGTATAACGTATAACGTATAACGTATAACGTATAACGTATAACGTATAACGTATAACGTATAACGTATAACGTATAACGTATAACGTATAACGTATAACGTATAACGTATAACGTATAACGTATAACGTATAACGTATAACGTATAACGTATAACGTATAACGTATAACGTATAACGTATAACGTATAACGTATAACGTATAACGTATAACGTATAACGTATAACGTATAACGTATAACGTATAACGTATAACGTGTAACGTCTAACGTATAATGTATGACGTATAACGTATAACGTATAACGTATAACGTATAGCGTATAACGTATAACGTATAGCGTATAACGTATAACCTATAACGTATATTCTATAACGTATAACGTATAACGTATAACGTATAACGTATTACGTATAACGTATAACGTATAACGTATAACGTATAACGTATAACGTATAACGTATAACGTATAACGTATAACGTATAACGTATAACGTATAACGTATAACGTATAACGTATAACGTATAACGTATAACGTATAACGTATAACGTATAACGTATAACGTATAACGTATAACGTATAACGTATAACGTATAACGTATAACGTATAACGTATAACGTATAACGTATAACGTATAACGTATAACGTATAACGTATAACGTATAACGTATAACGTATAACGTATAACGTAAAACGTATAACGTATAACGTATAACGTATAACGTATAACGTATAACGTATAACGTATAACGTATAACGTATAACGTATAACGTATAACGTATAACGTATAACGTATAACGTATAACGTATAACGTATAACGTATAACGTATAACGTATAACGTATAACGTATAACGTATAACGTATAACGTATAACGTATAACGTATAACGTATAACGTATAACGTATAACGTATAACGTATAACGTATAACGTATAACGTATAACGTATAACGTATAACGTATAACGTATAACGTATAACGTATAACGTATAACGTATAACGTATAACGTATAACGTATAACGTATACCGTATAACGTATAAGGTAAAACGTATGACGTATTACATATTACGTATAACGTATAACGTATAACGTATAACGTATAACGTATAACGTTTAACGTATAACGTATAACGTATAACGTATAACGTATAACGTATAAAGTATAACGTATAACGTATAACGTATAACGTATAACGTATAACGTATAACGTATAACGTATAACGTATAACGTATAACGTAAAACGTATGACGTATTACATATTACGTATAACGTATAACGTATAACGTATAACGTATAACGTATAACCTATAACGTATAACGTATAACGTATAACGTATAACGTACAACGTATAACGTATAACGTATAACGTATAACGTATAACGTATAACGTATAACGTATAACGTATCACGTATAACCTATATTGTGTAACGTCTAACGTATAACGATAGACGTGTAACGTATAATGTATAACGTATAACGTATAACGTATAACGTATAACGTATAACGTATAACGTATACCGTATAACGTATAAGGTAAAACGTATGACGTATTACATATTACGTATAACGTATAACGTATAACGTATAACGTATAACGTATAACGTTTAACGTATAACGTATAACGTATAACGTATAACGTATAACGTATAAAGTATAACGTATAACGTATAACGTATAACGTATAACGTGTAACGTCTAACGTATAATGTATGACGTATAACGTATAACGTATAACGTATAACGTATAGCGTATAACGTATAACGTATAGCGTATAACGTATAACGTATAACGTATAACGTATAACGTATAACGTATAACGTATAACGTATAACGTATAACGTATAACGCATAACGTATAACGTATAACGTATAACGTATAACGTATAATGTATAACCTATATTGTGTAACGTCTAACGTATAACGAATGACGTATAACGTATAAGGTATAACGTATAACGTATAACTTATAACGTATAACGTATAACGTATAACGTATAACGTATAACGTATAACGTATAACTTATAACGTATAACGTATAACGTATAACGTATAACGTATAACCTATAACGTATATACTATAACGTATAACGTATAACGTATAACGTATAACGTATAACGTATAACGTATAACGTATAACGTATAACGTATAACGTATAACGTATAACGTATAACGTATAACGTATAACGTATAACGTATAACGTATAACGTATAACGTATAACCTATATTGTGTAACATCTAACGTATAACGTATAACGTATAACGTATAACGTACAACGTATAACGTATAACGTATAACGTATAACGTATAACGTATAACGTATAACGTATAACGTATAACGTATAACGTATAACGTATAACGTATAACGTATAACGTATAACGTATAACGTATAACGTATAACGTATAACGTATAACGTATAACGTATAACGTATAACGTATAACGTATAACGTATAACGTATAACGTATAACGTATAACGTATAACGTATAACGTATAACGTATAACGTATAACGTATAACGTATAACGTATAACGTATAACGTATAACGTATAACGTATAACGTATAACGTATAACGTATAACTTAAAACGTATAACGTATAAAGTATAACGTATAACGTATATTCTATAACGTATAACGTATAACGTATAACGTATAACGTATAACGTATAACGTATAACCTATAACGTATATTCTATAACGTATAACGTATAACGTATAACGTATAACGAATAACGTAGAACGTATAACGTATAACGTATAACGTATAACGTATAACGTATAACGTATAACGTATAACGTATAACGTATAACGTATAACGTATAACGTATAACGTATAACGTATAACGTATAACGTATAACGTATAACGTATAACCTATAACGTATATGCTATAACGTATAACGTATAACGTATAACGTATAACGTATAACGTATAACCTATAACGTATATTCTATAACGTATAACGTATAACGTATAACGTATAACGTATATTCTATAACGTATAACGTATAACGTATAACGTATAACGTATAACCTATAACGTATAACTTATAACGTATAACGTATAACGTATAACGTATAACGTATAACGTATAACCTATAACGTATATTCTATAACGTATAACGTATAACGTATAACGTATAACGTATAACCTATAACCTATATTCTATAACGTATAACGTATAACGTATAACGTATATTCTATAACGTATAACGTATAACGTATAACGTATAACGTATAACCTATAACGTATATTCTATAACGTATAACGTATAACGTATAACGTATAACGTATAACGTATAACGTATAACGTATAACGTATAACGTATAACGTATAACGTATAACGTATAACGTATATTCTATAACGTATAACGTATAACGTATAACGTATAACGTATAACGTATAACGTATAACGTATAACGTATAACGTATAACGTATAACGTATAACGTATAACGTATAACGTATAACGTATAACGTATAACGTATAACGTATAACGTATAACGTATAACGTATAACGTATATTCTATAACGTATAACGTATAACGTATAACGTATAACCTATAACGTATATTCTATAACGTATAACGTATAACGTATAACGTATAACGTATTATATAACGTATAACGTAGAACGTATAACGTATAACGTATAACATATAACGTATAACTTATGACGTATAGCGTATAACGTATTACTTATAACGTATAACGTATAACGTATAACGTATAACGTATAACCTATAACGTATATTCTATAACATATAACGTATAACGTATAACGTATAACGTATAACGTATAACGTATAACGTATAACGTATAACGTATAACGTATAACGTATAACTTATAACGTATAACGTATAACGTATAACGTATAACGTATAACCTATAACGTATATTCTATAACGTATAACGTATAACGTATAACGTATAACGTATAACCTATAACCTATATTCTATAACGTATAACGTATAACGTATAACGTATATTCTATAACGTATAACGTATAACGTATAACGTATAACGTATAACGTATAACGTATAACGTATAACGTATAACGTATAACGTATAACGTATAACGTATAACGTATAACGTATAACGTATAACGTATAACGTATAACGTATAACGTATAACGTATAACGTATAACGTATAACGTATAACGTATAACGTATAACGTATAACGTATTATATAACGTATAACGTAGAACGTATAACGTATAACGTATAACGTATAACGTATAACTTATGACGTATAGCGTATAACGTATTACTTATAACGTATAACGTATAACGTATAACGTATAACGTATAACCTATAACGTATATTCTATAACATATAACGTATAACGTATAACGTATAACGTATAACGTATAACGTATAACGTATAACGTATAACGTATAACGTATAACGTATAACCTATAACCTATATTCTATAACGTATAACGTATAACGTATAACGTATATTCTATAACGTATAACGTATAACGTATAACCTATAACGTATATTCTATAACGTATAACGTATAACGTATAACGTATAACGTATAACGTATAACGTATAACGTATAACGTGTAACGTATAACGTATAACGTATAACGTATAACGTATAACGTATAACGTATATTCTATAACGTATAACGTATAACGTATAACGTATAACCTATAACGTATATTCTATAACGTATAACGTATAACGTATAACGTATAACGTATAACGTATAACGTTTAACGTATAACGTATAACGTATTACGTATAACGTATAACGTATAACGTATAACGTATAACGTATATCGTATAACGTATAACGTATAACGTATAACGTGTAACGTATAACGTATTACGTATAACGTATAACGTATAACGTATAACGTATAACGTATAACGTATAACGTATTATATAACGTATAACGTAGAACGTATAACGTATAACGTATAACATATAACGTATAACTTATGACGTATAGCGTATAACGTATTACTTATAACGTATAACGTATAACGTATAACGTATAACGTATAACCTATAACGTATATTCTATAACATATAACGTATAACGTATAACGTATAACGTATAACGTATAACGTATAACGTATAACGTATAACGTATAACGTATAACGTATAACTTATAACGTATAACGTATAACGTATAACGTATAACGTATAACCTATAACGTATATTCTATAACGTATAACGTATAACGTATAACGTATAACGTATAACCTATAACCTATATTCTATAACGTATAACGTATAACGTATAACGTATATTCTATAACGTATAACGTATAACGTATAACGTATAACGTATAACGTATAACGTATAACGTATAACGTATAACGTATAACGTATAACGTATAACGTATAACGTATAACGTATAACGTATAACGTATAACGTATAACGTATAACGTATAACGTATAACGTATAACGTATAACGTATAACGTATAACGTATTATATAACGTATAACGTAGAACGTATAACGTATAACGTATAACGTATAACGTATAACTTATGACGTATAGCGTATAACGTATTACTTATAACGTATAACGTATAACGTATAACGTATAACGTATAACCTATAACGTATATTCTATAACATATAACGTATAACGTATAACGTATAACGTATAACGTATAACGTATAACGTATAACGTATAACTTATAACGTATAACGTATAACGTATAACGTATAACGTATAACGTATAACCTATAACGTATATTCTATAACGTATAACGTATAACGTATAACGTATAACGTATAACGTATAACGTATAACGTATAACCTATAACCTATATTCTATAACGTATAACGTATAACGTATAACGTATATTCTATAACGTATAACGTATAACGTATAACGTATAACGTATAACGTATAACCTATAAAGTATATTCTATAACGTATAACGTATAACGTATAACGTATAACGTATAACGTATAACGTATAACGTATAACCTATAACGTATATTCTATAACGTATAACGTATAACGTATAACGTATAACGTATAACGTATAACCTATAACGTATATTCTATAACGTATAACGTATAACGTATAACGTATAACGTATAACGTATAACGTATAACGTATAACGTATAACGTATAACGTATAACGTATAACGTATAACGTATAACGTATAACGTATAACGTATAGCGTATAACGTATAACGTATAACGTATAACGTATAACGCATAACGTATAACGTATAACGTATTATATAACGTATAACGTAGAACGTATAACGTATAACGTATAACGTATAACGTATAACTTATGACGTATAGCGTATAACGTATTACTTATAACGTATAACGTATAACGTATAACGTATAACGTATAACCTATAACGTATATTCTATAACATATAACGTATAACGTATAACGTATAACGTATAACGTATAACGTATAACCTATAACGTATAACTTATAACGTATAACGTATAACGTATAACGTATAACGTATAACGTATAACCTATAACGTATATTCTATAACGTATAACGTATAACGTATAACGTATAACGTATAACCTATAACCTATATTCTATAACGTATAACGTATAACGTATAACGTATATTCTATAACGTATAACGTATAACGTATAACGTATAACGTATAACCTATAACGTATATTCTATAACGTATAACGTATAACGTATAACGTATAACGTATAACGTATAACGTATAACGTATAACGTATAACGTATAACGTATAACGTATAACGTATAACGTATATTCTATAACGTATAACGTATAACGTATAACGTATAACGTATAACCTATAACGTATATTCTATAACGTATAACGTATAACGTATAACGTATAACGTATAACGTATAACGTATAACGTATAACGTATAACGTATAACGTATAACGTATAACGTATAACGTATAACGTATATCGTATAACGTATAACGTATATCGTATAACGTATAACGTATAACGTATAACGTGTAACGTATAACGTATTACGTATAACGTATAACGTATAACGTATAACGTATAACGTATAACGTATAACGTATTATATAACGTATAACGTAGAACGTATAACGTATAACGTATAACATATAACGTATAACTTATGACGTATAGCGTATAACGTATTACTTATAACGTATAACGTATAACGTATAACGTATAACGTATAACCTATAACGTATATTCTATAACATATAACGTATAACGTATAACGTATAACGTATAACGTATAACGTATAACGTATAACGTATAACGTATAACGTATAACGTATAACTTATAACGTATAACGTATAACGTATAACGTATAACGTATAACCTATAACGTATATTCTATAACGTATAACGTATAACGTATAACGTATAACGTATAACCTATAACCTATATTCTATAACGTATAACGTATAACGTATAACGTATATTCTATAACGTATAACGTATAACGTATAACGTATAACGTATAACCTATAACGTATATTTTATAACGTATAACGTATAACGTATAACGTATAACGTATAACGTATAACGTATAACGTATAACGTATAACGTATAACGTATATTCTATAACGTATAACGTATAACGTATAACGTATAACCTATAACGTATATTCTATAACGTATAACGTATAACGTATAACGTATAACGTATAACGAATAACGTATAACGTATAACGTATAACGTATAACCTATAACCTATATTATATAACGTATAACGTATAACGTATAACGTATATTCTATAACGTATAACGTATAACGTATAACGTATAACGTATAACCTATAACGTATATTCTATAACGTATAACGTATAACGTATAACGTATAACGTATAACGTATAACGTATAACGTATAACGTATAACGTATAACGTATAACGTATAACTTATAACGTATAACGTATAACGTATAACGTATAACGTATAACCTATAACGTATATTCTATAACGTATAACGTATAACGTATAACGTATAACGTATAACGTATAACGTATAACGTATAACGTATAACGTATAACGTATAACGTATAACGTATATTCTATAACGTATAACGTATAACGTATAACGTATAACGTATAACCTATAACGTATATTCTATAACGTATAACGTATAACGTATAACGTATAACGTATAACGTATAACGTATAACGTATAACGTATAACGTATAACGTATAACGTATAACGTATAACGTATAACGTATAACGTATATCGTATAACGTATAACGTATATCGTATAACGTATAACGTATAACGTATAACGTGTAACGTATAACGTATTACGTATAACGTATAACGTATAACGTATAACGTATAACGTATAACGTATTATATAACGTATAACGTAGAACGTATAACGTATAACGTATAACATATAACGTATAACTTATGACGTATAGCGTATAACGTATTACTTATAACGTATAACGTATAACGTATAACGTATAACGTATAACCTATAACGTATATTCTATAACATATAACGTATAACGTATAACGTATAACGTATAACGTATAACGTATAACGTATAACGTATAACGTATAACGTATAACGTATAACTTATAACGTATAACGTATAACGTATAACGTATAACGTATAACCTATAACGTATATTCTATAACGTATAACGTATAACGTATAACGTATAACGTATAACCTATAACCTATATTCTATAACGTATAACGTATAACGTATAACGTATATTCTATAACGTATAACGTATAACGTATAACGTATAACGTATAACCTATAACGTATATTTTATAACGTATAACGTATAACGTATAACGTATAACGTATAACGTATAACGTATAACGTATAACGTATAACGTATAACGTATATTCTATAACGTATAACGTATAACGTATAACGTATAACCTATAACGTATATTCTATAACGTATAACGTATAACGTATAACGTATAACGTATAACGAATAACGTATAACGTATAACGTATAACGTATAACCTATAACCTATATTATATAACGTATAACGTATAACGTATAACGTATATTCTATAACGTATAACGTATAACGTATAACGTATAACGTATAACCTATAACGTATATTCTATAACGTATAACGTATAACGTATAACGTATAACGTATAACGTATAACGTATAACGTATAACGTATAACGTATAACGTATAACGTATAACGTATAACTTATAACGTATAACGTATAACGTATAACGTATAACGTATAACCTATAACGTATATTCTATAACGTATAACGTATAACGTATAACGTATAACGTATAACGTATAACGTATAACGTATAACGTATAACGTATAACGTATAACGTATAACGTATAACCTATATTGTGTAACATCTAACGTATAACGTATAACGTATAACGTATAACGTATAACGTATAACGTATAACGTATAACGTATAACGTATAACGTATAACGTATAACGTATAACGTATTATATAACGTATAACGTAGAACGTATAACGTATAACGTATAACGTATAACGTATAACGTATAACGTATAACGTATAACGTATAACGTACAACGTATAACGTATAACGTATAACGTATAACGTATAACGTATAACGTATAACGTATAACGTATAACGTATAACGTATAACGTATAACGTATAACGTATAACGTATTATATAACGTATAACGTATAACGTATAACGTATAACGTATAACGTATAACGTATAACGTATAACGTATAACGTATAACGTATAACGTATAACGTATAACGTATAACGTATAACGTATAACGTATAACGTATAACGTATAACGTATAACGTATAACGTATAACGTATAACGTATAACGTATAACGTATAACGTATAACGTATAACGTATAACGTATAACGTATAACGTATAACGTATAACGTATAACGTATAACGTATAACGTATAACGTATAACGTATAACGTATAACGTATAACGTATAACGTATAACGTATAACGTATAACGTATAACGTATAACGTATAACGTATAACGTATAACGTATAACGTATAACGTATAACGTATAACGTATAACGTATAACGTATAACGTATAACGTATAACGTATAACGTATAACGTATAACGTATAACGTATAACGTATAACGTATAACGTATAACGTATAACGTATAACGTATAACGTATAACGTATAACGTATAACGTATAACGTATAACGTATAACGTATAACGTATTATATAACATATAACGTATAACGTATAACGTATAACGTATAACGTATAACGTATAACGTATAACGTATAACGTATAACGTATAACGTATAACGTATAACGTATAACGTATAACGTATAACGTATAACGTATAACGTATAACGTATAACGTATAACGTATAACGTATAACGTATAACGTATAACGTATAACGTATAACGTATAACGTATAACGTATAACGTATAACGTATAACGTATAACGTATAACGTATAACGTATAACGTATAACGTATAACGTATAACGTATAACGTATAACGTATAACGTATAACGTATAACGTATAACGTGTAACGTCTAACGTATAACGTATAACGTATAACGTGTAACGTCTAACGTATAATGTATGACGTATAACGTATAACGTATAACGTATAACGTATAGCGTATAACGTATAACGTATAGCGTATAACGTATAACGTATAACGTACAACGTATAACGTATAACGTATAACGTATAACGTATAACGTATAACGTATAACCTATAACGTATTATGTATAACGTATAATGTATAACGTATAACGTATAACGTATAACGTAAAACGTATAACGTATAACGTATAACGTATAACGTATAACGTATGACGTATCACGTATAAGGTATGACCTATAACGTATATCGTATAACGTATAACGTATAACCTATAACGTATAACGTATAACGTATAACGTATAACGTATAACGTATGACGTGTAACGTATAACGTATAACGTATAACGTATAACGTATAAAGTATCACGTATAACATATAACGTATAACGTATAACGTATAACGTATAACGTTTAACGTACAACGTATAACGTACAACGTATAACGTACAACGTATAACGTACAACGTATAACGTATAACGTATAACGTATAACGTATAACGTATAACGTATAACGTATAACGTATAACGTATAACGTATAACGTATAACGTATAACGTATAACGTATAACGTATAACGTATAACGTATAACGTATAACGTATAACGTATAACGTATAACGTATAACGTATAACGTATAACGTATAACGTATAACGTATAACGTATAACGTATAACGTATAACGTATAACCTATAACGTATAACGTATAACGTATAACGTATAACGTATTATATAACGTATAACGTATAACGTATAACGTATAACGTATAACGTATAACGTATAACGTATAACGTATAACGTATAACGTATAACGTATAACGTATAACGTATAACGTATAACGTATAACGTATAACGTATAACGTATAACGTATAACGTATAACGTATAACGTATAACGTATAACGTATAACGTATAACGTATAACGTATAACGTATAACGTATAACGTATAACGTATAACGTATAACGTATAACGTATAACGTATAACGTATAACGTATAACGTATAACGTATAACGTATAACGTATAACGTATAACGTATAACGTATAACGTATAACGTATAACGTATAACGTATAACGTATAACGTATAACGTATAACGTATAACGTATAACGTATAACGTATAACGTATAACGTATAACGTATAACGTATAACGTATAACGTATAACGTATAACGTATAACGTATAACGTATAACGTATAACGTATAACGTATAACGTATTATATAACATATAACGTATAACGTATAACGTATAACGTATAACGTATAACGTATAACGTATAACGTATAACGTATAACGTATAACGTATAACGTATAACGTATAACGTATAACGTATAACGTATAACGTATAACGTATAACGTATAACGTATAACGTATAACGTATAACGTATAACGTATAACGTATAACGTATAACGTATAACGTATAACGTATAACGTATAACGTATAACGTATAACGTATAACGTATAACGTATAACGTATAACGTATAACGTATAACGTATAACGTATAACGTATAACGTATAACGTATAACGTATAACGTGTAACGTCTAACGTATAACGTATAACGTATAACGTGTAACGTCTAACGTATAATGTATGACGTATAACGTATAACGTATAACGTATAACGTATAGCGTATAACGTATAACGTATAGCGTATAACGTATAACGTATAACGTACAACGTATAACGTATAACGTATAACGTATAACGTATAACGTATAACGTATAACCTATAACGTATTATGTATAACGTATAATGTATAACGTATAACGTATAACGTATAACGTAAAACGTATAACGTATAACGTATAACGTATAACGTATAACGTATGACGTATCACGTATAAGGTATGACCTATAACGTATATCGTATAACGTATAACGTATAACCTATAACGTATAACGTATAACGTATAACGTATAACGTATAACGTATGACGTGTAACGTATAACGTATAACGTATAACGTATAACGTATAAAGTATCACGTATAACGTATAACGTATAACGTATAACGTATAACGTATAACGTTTAACGTACAACGTATAACGTACAACGTATAACGTACAACGTATAACGTACAACGTATAACGTACAACGTATAACGTATAACGTATAACGTATAACGTATAACGTATAACGTATAACGTATAACGTATAACGTATAACGTATAACGTATAACGTATAACGTATAACGTATAACGTATAACGTATAACGTATAACGTATAACGTATAACGTATAACGTATAACGTATAACGTATAACGTATAACGTATAACGTATAACGTATAACGTATAACGTATAACGTATAACGTATAACGTATAACGTATAACGTATAACGTATAACGTATAACGTATAACGTATAACGTATAACGTATAACGTATAACGTATAACGTATAACGTATAACGTATAACGTATAACGTATACCGTATAACGTATAACGTAAAACGTATGACGTATTACATATTACGTATAACGTATAACGTATAACGTATAACGTATAACGTATAACGTTTAACGTATAACGTATAACGTATAACGTATAACGTATAACGTATAACGTATAACGTATAACGTATAACGTATAACCTATAACGTATAACGTATAACGTATAACGTATAACGTATAACGTATAACGTATAACGTATAACGTATAACGTATAACGTATAACGTATAACGTATAACGTATAACGTATAACGTATAACGTATAACGTATAACGTATAACGTATAACGTATAACGTATAACGTATAACGTATAACGTA
This sequence comes from Ptiloglossa arizonensis, assembly GCF_051014685.1. Taxonomy (NCBI): domain Eukaryota; kingdom Metazoa; phylum Arthropoda; class Insecta; order Hymenoptera; family Colletidae; genus Ptiloglossa; species Ptiloglossa arizonensis. The sequence continues at coordinate 54,561 of NW_027479601.1, forward strand.
TAACGTATAACGTATAATATAACATATAACGTATAACGTATAACGTATAACGTATAACGTATAACGTATAACGTATAACGTATAACGTATAACGTATAACGTATAACGTATAACGTATAACGTATAACGTATAACGTATAACGTATAACGTATAACGTATAACGTATAACGTATAACGTATAACGTATAACGTATAACGTATAACGTATAACGTATAACGTATAACGTATAACGTATAACGTACAACGTATAACGTATAACGTATAACGTATAACGTATAACGTATAACGTATAACGTATAACGTATAACGTATAACGTATAACGTGTAACGTATAACGTATAACGTATAACGTATAACGTGTAACGTCTAACGTATAATGTATGACGTATAACGTATAACGTATAACGTATAACGTATAGCGTATAACGTATAACGTATAGCGTATAACGTATAACGTATAACGTATAACGTACAACGTATAACGTATAACGTATAACGTATAACGTATAACGTATAACGCATAACGTATAACGTATAACGTATAACGTATAACGTATAACGTATAACCTATATTGTGTAACGTCTAACGTATAACGAATGACGTATAACGTATAAGGTATAACGTATAACGTATAACTTATAACGTATAACGTATAACGTATAACGTATAACGTATAACGTATAACGTATAACGTATAACGTATAACTTATAACGTATAACGTATAACGTATAACGTATAACGTATAACCTATAACGTATATTCTATAACGTATAACGTATAACGTATAACGTATAACGTATAACGTATAACGTATAACGTATAACGTATAACGTATAACGTATAACGTATAACGTATAACGTATAACGTATAACGTATAACCTATATTGTGTAACATCTAACGTATAACGTATAACGTATAACGTATAACGTATAACGTACAACGTATAACGTACAACGTATAACGTACAACGTATAACGTACAACGTATAACGTACAACGTATAACGTATAACGTATAACGTATAACGTATAACGTATAACGTATAACGTATAACGTATAACGTATAACGTATAACGTATAACGTATAACGTATAACGTATAACGTATAACGTATAACGTATAACGTATAACGTATTATATAACATATAACGTATAACGTATAACGTATAACGTATAACGTATAACGTATAACGTATAACGTATAACGTGTAACGTATAACGTAGAACGTGTAACGTATAACGTATAACGTGTAACATATAACGTATAACGTATAACGTATGACGTATAACGTATAACGTATAACGTGTAACGAAGAACGTATAACGAATAACGTAAAACGTATAACGTATAACGTATAACGTATAACGTATAACGTATAACGTATAACGTATAACGTATAACGTATAACGTATAACGTGTAACGTATAACGTAAAACGTATGACGTATTACATATTACGTATAACGTATAACGTATAACGTATAACGTATAACGTATAACGTATAACGTATAACGTATAACGTATAACGTATAACGTATAACGTATAACGTATAACGTATAACGTATAACGTATAACGTATAACGTATAACGTAAAACGTATAACGTATGACGTATTACATATTACGTATAACGTATAACGTATAACGTATAACGTAAAACGTATAACGTATAACGTATAACGTATAACGTATGACGTATAACGTATAACGTATAACGTATAACGTATAACGTAAAACGTATAACGTATAACGTATAACGTATAACGTATAACGTATAACGTATAACGTATAACGTATAACGTATAACGTATAACGTATAACGTATAACCTATAACGTATTATGTATAACGTATAATGTATAACGTATAACGTATAACGTATAACGTAAAACGTATAACGTATAACGTATAACGTATAACGTATAACGTATGACGTATCACGTATAAGGTATGACCTATAACGTATATCGTATAACGTATAACGTATAACCTATAAAGTATAACGTATAACGTATAACGTATAACGTATAACGTATGACGTGTAACGTATAACGTATAATGTATAACGTATAACGTATAAAGTATCACGTATAACGTATAACGTATAACGTATAACGTATAACGTATAACGTATAACGTATAACGTATAACGTACAACGTATAACGTACAACGTATAATGTATAACGTATAACGTATAACGTATAACGTATAACGTATAACGTATAACATATAACGTATAACGTATAACGTGTAACGTATAACGTAGAACGTGTAACGTATAACGTATAACGTGTAACATATAACGTATAACGTATAACGTATGACGTATAACGTATAACGTATAACGTGTAACGAAGAACGTATAACGAATAACGTAAAACGTATAACGTATAACGTATAACGTATAACGTATAACGTATAACGTATAACGTATAACGTATAACGTATAACGTATAACGTGTAACGTATAACGTAAAACGTATGACGTATTACATATTACGTATAACGTATAACGTATAACGTATAACGTATAACGTATAACGTATAACGTATAACGTATAACGTATAACGTATAACGTATAAGGTATAACGTATAACGTATAACGTATAACGTATAACGTACAACGTATAACGTAGAACGTATAACGTATAACGTATAACGTATAACGTATAACGTACAACGTACAACGTATAACGTATAACGTATAACGCATAACGTATAACGTATAACGTATAACGTATAACGTATAACGTATAACGTATAACGTATAACGTATAACGTATAACGTATAACGTATAACCTATATTGTGTAACATCTAACGTATAACGTATAACGTATAACGTATAACGTATAACGTACAACGTATAACGTACAACGTATAACGTACAACGTATAACGTACAACGTATAACGTACAACGTATAACGTATAACGTATAACGTATAACGTATAACGTATAACGTATAACGTATAACGTATAACGTATAACGTATAACGTATAACGTATAACGTATAACGTATAACGTATAACGTATAACGTATAACGTATAACGTATTATATAACATATAACGTATAACGTATAACGTATAACGTATAACGTATAACGTATAACGTATAACGTATAACGTGTAACGTATAACGTAGAACGTGTAACGTATAACGTATAACGTGTAACATATAACGTATAACGTATAACGTATGACGTATAACGTATAACGTATAACGTGTAACGAAGAACGTATAACGAATAACGTAAAACGTATAACGTATAACGTATAACGTATAACGTATAACGTATAACGTATAACGTATAACGTATAACGTATAACGTGTAACGTATAACGTAAAACGTATGACGTATTACATATTACGTATAACGTATAACGTATAACGTATAACGTATAACGTATAACGTATAACGTATAACGTATAACGTATAACGTATAACGTATAACGTATAACGTATAACGTATAACGTATAACGTATAACGTATAACGTATAACGTAAAACGTATAACGTATGACGTATTACATATTACGTATAACGTATAACGTATAACGTATAACGTAAAACGTATAACGTATAACGTATAACGTATAACGTATGACGTATAACGTATAACGTATAACGTATAACGTATAACGTAAAACGTATAACGTATAACGTATAACGTATAACGTATAACGTATAACGTATAACGTATAACGTATAACGTATAACGTATAACGTATAACGTATAACCTATAACGTATTATGTATAACGTATAATGTATAACGTATAACGTATAACGTATAACGTAAAACGTATAACGTATAACGTATAACGTATAACGTATAACGTATGACGTATCACGTATAAGGTATGACCTATAACGTATATCGTATAACGTATAACGTATAACCTATAAAGTATAACGTATAACGTATAACGTATAACGTATAACGTATGACGTGTAACGTATAACGTATAATGTATAACGTATAACGTATAAAGTATCACGTATAACGTATAACGTATAACGTATAACGTATAACGTATAACGTATAACGTATAACGTATAACGTACAACGTATAACGTACAACGTATAATGTATAGCGTATAACGTATAACGTATAACGTATAACGTATAACGTATAACATATAACGTATAACGTATAACGTGTAACGTATAACGTAGAACGTGTAACGTATAACGTATAACGTGTAACATATAACGTATAACGTATAACGTATGACGTATAACGTATAACGTATAACGTGTAACGAAGAACGTATAACGAATAACGTAAAACGTATAACGTATAACGTATAACGTATAACGTATAACGTATAACGTATAACGTATAACGTATAACGTATAACGTATAACGTGTAACGTATAACGTAAAACGTATGACGTATTACATATTACGTATAACGTATAACGTATAACGTATAACGTATAACGTATAACGTATAACGTATAACGTATAACGTATAACGTATAACGTATAAGGTATAACGTATAACGTATAACGTATAACGTATAACGTACAACGTATAACGTAGAACGTATAACGTATAACGTATAACGTATAACGTATAACGTATAACGTATAACGTACAACGTACAACGTATAACGTATAACGTATAACGTATAACGTATAACGTATAACGTATAACGTATTACGTATAACGTATAACGTATAACATATAACGTATAACGTATAACGTGTAACGTATAACGTAGAACGTGTAACGTATAACGTATAACGTATAACGTACAACGTATAACGTACAACGTATAACGTATAACGTATAACGTATAACGTATAACGTATAACGTATAACGTATAACATATAACGTATAACGTATAACGTGTAACGTATAACGTATAACGTATAACGTATAACGTATAACGTATATTCTATAACGTATAACGTATAACGTATAACGTATAACGTATAACGTATAACGTATAAGGTATAACGTATAACGTATAACGTATAACGTATAACGTACAACGTATAACGTATAACGTATAACGTATTATATAACATATAACGTATAACGTATAACGTATAACGTATAACGTATAACGTATAACGTATAACGTATAACGTATAACGTATAACGTATAACGTATAACGTATAACGTATAACGTATAACGTATAACGTATAACGTATAACGTATAACGTATAACGTATAACGTATAACGTATAACGTATAACGTATAACGTATAACGTATAACGTATAACGTATAACGTATAACGTATAACGTATAACGTATAACGTATAACGTATAACGTATAACGTATAACGTATAACGTATAACGTATAACGTATAACGTATAACGTGTAACGTCTAACGTATAATGTATGACGTATAACGTATAACGTATAACGTATAACGTATAGCGTATAACGTATAACGTATAGCGTATAACGTATAACGTATAACGTATAACGTACAACGTATAACGTATAACGTATAACGTATAACGTATAACGTATAACGCATAACGTATAACGTATAACGTATAACGTATAACGTATAACGTATAACCTATATTGTGTAACGTCTAACGTATAACGAATGACGTATAACGTATAAGGTATAACGTATAACGTATAACGTATAACGTATAACGTATAACGTATAAAGTATCACGTATAACGTATAACGTATAACGTATAACGTATAACGTATAACGTATAACGTACAACGTATAACGTACAACGTATAACGTACAACGTATAACGTACAACGTATAACGTACAACGTATAACGTATAACGTATAACGTATAACGTATAACGTATAACGTATAACGTATAACGTATAACGTATAACGTGTAACGTATAACGTAAAACGTATGACGTATTACATATTACGTATAACGTATAACGTATAACGTATAACGTATAACGTATAACGTATAACGTATAACGTATAACGTATAACGTATAACGTATAACGTATAAGGTATAACGTATAACGTATAACGTATAACGTATAACGTACAACGTATAACGTAGAACGTATAACGTATAACGTATAACGTATAACGTATAACGTACAACGTACAACGTATAACGTATAACGTATAACGTATAACGTATAACGTATAACGTATAACGTATTACGTATAACGTATAACGTATAACATATAACGTATAACGTATAACGTGTAACGTATAACGTAGAACGTGTAACGTATAACGTATAACGTATAACGTACAACGTATAACGTACAACGTATAACGTATAACGTATAACGTATAACGTATAACGTATAACGTATAACGTATAACATATAACGTATAACGTATAACGTGTAACGTATAACGTATAACGTATAACGTATAACGTATAACGTATATTCTATAACGTATAACGTATAACGTATAACGTATAACGTATAACGTATAACGTATAACGTATAAGGTATAACGTATAACGTATAACGTATAACGTATAACGTACAACGTATAACGTAGAACGTATAACGTATAACGTATAACGTATAACGTATAACGTACAACGTACAACGTATAACGTATAACGTATAACGTATAACGTATAACGTATAACGTATAACGTATTACGTATAACGTATAACGTATAACATATAACGTATAACGTATAACGTGTAACGTATAACGTAGAACGTGTAACGTATAACGTATAACGTGTAACATATAACGTATAACGTATAACGTATGACGTATAACGTATAACGTATAACGTATAACGTGTAACGAAGAACGTATAACGAATAACGTAAAACGTATAACGTATAACGTATAACGTATAACGTATAACGTATAACGTATAACGTATAAAGTATCACGTATAACGTATAACGTATAACGTATAACGTATAACGTATAACATATAACGTACAACGTATAACGTACAACGTATAACGTACAACGTATAACGTACAACGTATAACGTACAACGTATAACGTATAACGTATAACGTATAACGTATAACGTATAACGTATAACGTATGACGTATAACGTATAACGTATAACGTATAACGTATAACGTATAACGTATAACGTATAACGTATAACGTATAACGTATAACGTATAACGTATAACGTATAACGTATAACGTATAACGTATAACGTATAACGTATAACGTATAACGTATAACGTATAACGTATAACGTATAACGTATAACGTATAACGTATAACGTATAACGTATAACGTATAACGTATAACGTATAACGTATAACGTATAACGTATAACGTATAACGTATACCGTATAACGTATAACGTAAAACGTATGACGTATTACATATTACGTATAACGTATAACGTATAACGTATAACGTATAACGTATAACGTTTAACGTATAACGTATAACGTATAACGTATAACGTATAACGTATAACGTATAACGTATAACGTATAACGTATAACCTATAACGTATAACGTATAACGTATAACGTATAACGTATAACGTATAACGTATAACGTATAACGTATAACGTATAACGTATAACGTATAACGTATAACGTATAACGTATAACGTATAACGTATAACGTATAACGTATTATATAACGTATAACGTAGAACGTATAACGTATAACGTATAACGTATAACGTATAACTTATTACGTATAGCGTATAACGTATTACTTATAACGTATAACGTATAACGTATAACGTATAACGTATAACCTATAACGTATATTCTATAACATATAACGTATAACGTATAACGTATAACGTATAACGTATAACGTATAACGTATAACTTATAACGTATAACGTATAACGTATAACGTATAACGTATAACGTATAACCTATAACGTATATTCTATAACGTATAACGTATAACGTATAACGTATAACGTATAACGTATAACCTATAACCTATATTCTATAACGTATAACGTATAACGTATAACGTATATTCTATAACGTATAACGTATAACGTATAACGTATAACGTATAACGTATAACCTATAAAGTATATTCTATAACGTATAACGTATAACGTATAACGTATAACGTATAACGTATAACGTATAACGTATAACGTATAACCTATAACGTATATTCTATAACGTATAGCGTATAACGTATAACGTATAACGTATAACGTATAACGTATAACCTATAACGTATATTCTATAACGTATAACGTATAACGTATAACGTATAACGTATAACGTATAACGTATAACGTATAACGTATAACGTATAACGTATAACGTATAACGTATAACGTATAACGTATAACGTATAACGTATAACGTATAGCGTATAACGTATAACGTATAACGTATAACGTATAACGCATAACGTATAACGTATAACGTATTATATAACGTATAACGTAGAACGTATAACGTATAACGTATAACGTATAACGTATAACTTATGACGTATAGCGTATAACGTATTACTTATAACGTATAACGTATAACGTATAACGTATAACGTATAACCTATAACGTATATTCTATAACATATAACGTATAACGTATAACGTTTAACGTATAACGTATAACGTATAACGTATAACGTATAACGTATAACGTATAACGTATAACGTATAACGTATAACCTATAACGTATAACGTATAACGTATAACGTATAACGTATAACGTATAACGTATAACGTATAACGTATAACGTATAACGTATAACGTATAACGTATAACGTATTATATAACATATAACGTATAACGTATAACGTATAACGTATAACGTATAACGTATAACGTATAACGTATAACGTATAACGTATAACGTATAACGTATAACGTATAACGTATAACGTATAACGTATAACGTATAACGTATAACGTATAACGTATAACGTATAACGTATAACGTATAACGTATAACGTATAACGTATAACGTATAACGTATAACGTATAACGTATAACGTATAACGTATAACGTATAACGTATAACGTATAACGTATAACGTATAACGTATAACGTATAACGTATAACGTATAACGTATAACGTATAACGTATAACGTATAACGTATAACGTATAACGTATAACGTATAACGTATAACGTATAACGTATAACGTGTAACGTCTAACGTATAATGTATGACGTATAACGTATAACGTATAACGTATAACGTATAGCGTATAACGTATAACGTATAGCGTATAACGTATAACGTATAACGTATAACGTACAACGTATAACGTATAACGTATAACGTATAACGTATAACGTATAACGCATAACGTATAACGTATAACGTATAACGTATAACGTATAACGTATAACCTATATTGTGTAACGTCTAACGTATAACGAATGACGTATAACGTATAAGGTATAACGTATAACGTATAACTTATAACGTATAACGTATAACGTAAAACGTATGACGTATTACATATTACGTATAACGTATAACGTATAACGTATAACGTATAACGTATAACCTATAACGTATAACGTATAACGTATAACGTATAACGTACAACGTATAACGTATAACGTATAACGTATAACGTATAACGTATAACGTATAACATATAACGTATCACGTATAACCTATATTGTGTAACGTCTAACGTATAACGATAGACGTGTAACGTATAATGTATAACGTATAACGTATAACGTATAACGTATAACGTATAACGTATAACCTATATTGTGTAACATCTAACGTATAACGAATAGCGTATAACGTATATTGTATAACGCATAACGTATAACGTATAACGTATAACGTATAACGTATAACGTATAACGTATAACGTATAACGTATAACGTATAACGTATAACGTATAACGTATAACGTATAACGTATAACGTGTAACGTCTAACGTATAATGTATGACGTATAACGTATAACGTATAACGTATAACGTATAGCGTATAACGTATAACGTATAGCGTATAACGTATAACGTATAACGTATAACGTATAACGTATAACGTATAACGTATAACGCATAACGTATAACGCATAACGTATAACGTATAACGTATAACGTATAACGTATAATGTATAACCTATATTGTGTAACGTCTAACGTATAACGAATGACGTATAACGTATAAGGTATAACGTATAACGTATAACTTATAACGTATAACGTATAACGTATAACGTATAACGTATAACGTATAACGTATAACTTATAACGTATAACGTATAACGTATAACGTATAACGTATAACCTATAACGTATATACTATAACGTATAACGTATAACGTATAACGTATAACGTATAACGTATAACGTATAACGTATAACGTATAACGTATAACGTATAACGTATAACGTATAACCTATATTGTGTAACATCTAACGTATAACGTATAACGTATAACGTATAACGTACAACGTATAACGTATAACGTATAACGTATAACGTATAACGTATAACGTATAACGTATAACGTATAACGTATAACGTATAACGTATAACGTATAACGTATAACGTATAACGTATAACGTATAACGTATAACGTATAACGTATAACGTATAACGTATAACGTATAACGTATAACGTATAACGTATAACGTATAACGTATAACGTATAACGTATAACGTATAACGTATAACGTATAACTTAAAACGTATAACGTATAAAGTATAACGTATAACGTATATTCTATAACGTATAACGTATAACGTATAACGTATAACGTATAACGTATAACGTATAACGTATAACGTATAACGTATAACGTATAACGTATAACGTATAACGTATAACGTATAACGTATAACGTATAACGTATAACGTATAACGTATAACCTATATTGTGTAACATCTAACGTATAACGTATAACGTATAACGTATAACGTATAACGTATAACGTATAACGTATAACGTATAACGTATAACGTATAACGTATAACGTATAACGTATAACGTATAACGTATAACGTATAACGTATAACGTATAACGTATAACGTATAACGTATAACGTATAACGTATAACGTATAACGTATAACGTATAACGTATAACGTATAACGTATAACGTATAACGTATAACGTATAACGTATAACGTATAACGTATAACGTATAACGTATAACGTATAACGTATAACGTATAACGTATAACGTATAACGTATAACGTATAACGTATAACGTATAACGTATTATATAACGTATAACGTAGAACGTATAACGTATAACGTATAACGTATAACGTATAACGTATAACGTATAACGTATAACGTATAACGTATAACGTATAACGTATAACGTATAACGTATAACGTATAACGTATAACGTATAACGTATAACGTATAACGTATAACGTATAACGTATAACGTATAACGTATTATATAACGTATAACGTATAACGTATAACGTATAACGTATAACGTATAACGTATAACGTATAACGTATAACGTATAACGTATAACGTATAACGTATAACGTATAACGTATAACGTATAACGTATAACGTATAACGTATAACGTATAACGTATAACGTATAACGTATAACGTATAACGTATAACGTATAACGTATAACGTATAACGTATAACGTATAACGTATAACGTATAACGTATAACGTATAACGTATAACGTATAACGTATAACGTATAACGTATAACGTATAACGTATAACGTATAACGTATAACGTATAACGTATAACGTATAACGTATAACGTATAACCTATATTGTGTAACATCTAACGTATAACGTATAACGTATAACGTATAACGTATAACGTATAACGTATAACGTATAACGTATAACGTATAACGTATAACGTATAACGTATAACGTATAACGTATAACGTATAACGTATAACGTATAACGTATAACGTATAACGTATAACGTATAACGTATAACGTATAACGTATAACGTATAACGTATAACGTATAACGTATAACGTATAACGTATAACGTATAACGTATAACGTATAACGTATAACGTATAACGTATAACGTATAACGTATAACGTATAACGTATAACGTATAACGTATAACGTATAACGTATAACGTATAACGTATAACGTATAACGTATAACGTATAACGTATAACGTATAACGTATAACGTATTATATAACGTATAACGTAGAACGTATAACGTATAACGTATAACGTATAACGTATAACGTATAACGTATAACGTATAACGTATAACGTATAACGTATAACGTATAACGTATAACGTATAACGTATAACGTATAACGTATAACGTATAACGTATAACGTATAACGTATAACGTATAACGTATTATATAACGTATAACGTATAACGTATAACGTATAACGTATAACGTATAACGTATAACGTATAACGTATAACGTATAACGTATAACGTATAACGTATAACGTATAACGTATAACGTATAACGTATAACGTATAACGTATAACGTATAACGTATAACGTATAACGTATAACGTATAACGTATAACGTATAACGTATAACGTATAACGTATAACGTATAACGTATAACGTATAACGTATAACGTATAACGTATAACGTATAACGTATAACGTATAACGTATAACGTATAACGTATAACGTATAACGTATAACGTATAACGTATAACGTATAACGTATAACGTATAACGTATAACGTATAACGTATAACGTATAACGTATAACGTATAACGTATAACGTATAACGTATAACGTATAACGTATAACGTATAACGTATAACGTATAACGTATAACGTATAACGTATAACGTATAACGTATAACGTATAACGTATAACGTATAACGTATAACGTATAACGTATAACGTATAACGTATAACGTATAACGTATAACGTATAACGTATAACGTATAACGTATAACGTATAACGTATAACGTATAACGTATAACGTATAACGTATAACGTATAACGTATAACGTATACCGTATAACGTATAAGGTAAAACGTATGACGTATTACATATTACGTATAACGTATAACGTATAACGTATAACGTATAACGTATAACGTTTAACGTATAACGTATAACGTATAACGTATAACGTATAACGTATAAAGTATAACGTATAACGTATAACGTATAACGTATAACGTATAACGTATAACGTATAACGTATAACGTATAACGTATAACGTAAAACGTATGACGTATTACATATTACGTATAACGTATAACGTATAACGTATAACGTATAACGTATAACCTATAACGTATAACGTATAACGTATAACGTATAACGTACAACGTATAACGTATAACGTATAACGTATAACGTATAACGTATAACGTATAACATATAACGTATCACGTATAACCTATATTGTGTAACGTCTAACGTATAACGATAGACGTGTAACGTATAATGTATAACGTATAACGTATAACGTATAACGTATAACGTATAACGTATAACCTATATTGTGTAACATCTAACGTATAACGAATAGCGTATAACGTATATTGTATAACGCATAACGTATAACGTATAACGTATAACGTATAACGTATAACGTATAACGTATAACGTATAACGTATAACGTATAACGTATAACGTATAACGTATAACGTATAACGTATAACGTGTAACGTCTAACGTATAATGTATGACGTATAACGTATAACGTATAACGTATAACGTATAGCGTATAACGTATAACGTATAGCGTATAACGTATAACGTATAACGTATAACGTATAACGTATAACGTATAACGTATAACGCATAACGTATAACGCATAACGTATAACGTATAACGTATAACGTATAACGTATAATGTATAACCTATATTGTGTAACGTCTAACGTATAACGAATGACGTATAACGTATAAGGTATAACGTATAACGTATAACTTATAACGTATAACGTATAACGTATAACGTATAACGTATAACGTATAACGTATAACTTATAACGTATAACGTATAACGTATAACGTATAACGTATAACCTATAACGTATATACTATAACGTATAACGTATAACGTATAACGTATAACGTATAACGTATAACGTATAACGTATAACGTATAACGTATAACGTATAACGTATAACGTATAACCTATATTGTGTAACATCTAACGTATAACGTATAACGTATAACGTACAACGTATAACGTATAACGTATAACGTATAACGTATAACGTATAACGTATAACGTATAACGTATAACGTATAACGTATAACGTATAACGTATAACGTATAACGTATAACGTATAACGTATAACGTATAACGTATAACGTATAACGTATAACGTATAACGTATAACGTATAACGTATAACGTATAACGTATAACGTATAACGTATAACGTATAACGTATAACGTATAACGTATAACGTATAACGTATAACGTATAACGTATAACGTATAACGTATAACTTAAAACGTATAACGTATAAAGTATAACGTATAACGTATATTCTATAACGTATAACGTATAACGTATAACGTATAACGTATAACGTATAACCTATAACGTATATTCTATAACGTATAACGTATAACGTATAACGTATAACGAATAACGTAGAACGTATAACGTATAACGTATAACGTATAACGTATAACGTATAACGTATAACGTATAACGTATAACGTATAACGTATAACGTATAACGTATAACGTATAACGTATAACGTATAACGTATAACGTATAACGTATAACGTATAACCTATAACGTATATTCTATAACGTATAACGTATAACGTATAACGTATAACGTATAACGTATAACGTATAACGTATAACGTATAACGTATAACGTATAACGTATTATATAACGTATAACGTAGAACGTATAACGTATAACGTATAACGTATAACGTATAACGTATAACGTATAACGTATAACGTATAACGTATAACGTATAACGTATAACGTATAACGTATAACGTATAACGTATAACGTATAACGTATAACGTATAACGTATAACGTATAACGTATAACGTATAACGTATAACGTATAACGTATAACGTATAACGTATAACGTATAACGTATAACGTATAACGTATAACGTATAACGTATAACGTATAACGTATAACGTATAACGTATAACGTATAACGTATAACGTATAACGTATAACGTATAACGTATAACGTATAACGTATAACGTATAACGTATAACGTATAACGTATAACGTATAACGTATAACGTATAACGTATAACGTATAACGTATAACGTATAACGTATAACGTATAACGTATAACGTATAACGTATAACGTATAACGTATAACGTATAACGTATAACGTATAACGTATAACGTATAACGTATAACGTATAACGTATAACGTATAACGTATAACGTATAACGTATAACGTATAACGTATAACGTATAACGTATAACGTATAACGTATAACGTATAACGTATACCGTATAACGTATAAGGTAAAACGTATGACGTATTACATATTACGTATAACGTATAACGTATAACGTATAACGTATAACGTATAACGTTTAACGTATAACGTATAACGTATAACGTATAACGTATAACGTATAAAGTATAACGTATAACGTATAACGTATAACGTATAACGTATAACGTATAACGTATAACGTATAACGTATAACGTATAACGTAAAACGTATGACGTATTACATATTACGTATAACGTATAACGTATAACGTATAACGTATAACGTATAACCTATAACGTATAACGTATAACGTATAACGTATAACGTACAACGTATAACGTATAACGTATAACGTATAACGTATAACGTATAACGTATAACGTATAACGTATAACGTATCACGTATAACCTATATTGTGTAACGTCTAACGTATAACGATAGACGTGTAACGTATAATGTATAACGTATAACGTATAACGTATAACGTATAACGTATAACGTATAACCTATATTGTGTAACATCTAACGTATAACGAATAGCGTATAACGTATATTGTATAACGCATAACGTATAACGTATAACGTATAACGTATAACGTATAACATATAACGTATAACGTATAACGTATAACGTATAACGTATAACGTATAACGTATAACGTATAACGTATAACGTGTAACGTCTAACGTATAATGTATGACGTATAACGTATAACGTATAACGTATAACGTATAGCGTATAACGTATAACGTATAGCGTATAACGTATAACGTATAACGTATAACGTATAACGTATAACGTATAACGTATAACGCATAACGTATAACGCATAACGTATAACGTATAACGTATAACGTATAACGTATAATGTATAACCTATATTGTGTAACGTCTAACGTATAACGAATGACGTATAACGTATAAGGTATAACGTATAACGTATAACGTATAACGTATAACGTATAACGTATAACGTATAACGTATACCGTATAACGTATAAGGTAAAACGTATGACGTATTACATATTACGTATAACGTATAACGTATAACGTATAACGTATAACGTATAACGTTTAACGTATAACGTATAACGTATAACGTATAACGTATAACGTATAACGTATAACGTATAACTTAAAACGTATAACGTATAAAGTATAACGTATAACGTATATTCTATAACGTATAACGTATAACGTATAACGTATAACGTATAACGTATAACGTATAACGTATAACGTATAACGTATAACGTATAACGTATAACGTATAACGTATAACGTATAACGTATAACGTATAACGTATAACGTATAACGTATAACCTATATTGTGTAACATCTAACGTATAACGTATAACGTATAACGTATAACGTATAACGTATAACGTATAACGTATAACGTATAACGTATAACGTATAACGTATAACGTATAACGTATAACGTATAACGTATAACGTATAACGTATAACGTATAACGTATAACGTATAACGTATAACGTATAACGTATAACGTATAACGTATAACGTATAACGTATAACGTATAACGTATAACGTATAACGTATAACGTATAACGTATAACGTATAACGTATAACGTATAACGTATAACGTATAACGTATAACGTATAACGTATAACGTATAACGTATAACGTATAACGTATAACGTATAACGTATAACGTATAACGTATAACGTATAACGTATAACGTATAACGTATTATATAACGTATAACGTAGAACGTATAACGTATAACGTATAACGTATAACGTATAACGTATAACGTATAACGTATAACGTATAACGTATAACGTATAACGTATAACGTATAACGTATAACGTATAACGTATAACGTATAACGTATAACGTATTATATAACGTATAACGTATAACGTATAACGTATAACGTATAACGTATAACGTATAACGTATAACGTATAACGTATAACGTATAACGTATAACGTATAACGTATAACGTATAACGTATAACGTATAACGTATAACGTATAACGTATAACGTATAACGTATAACGTATAACGTATAACGTATAACGTATAACGTATAACGTATAACGTATAACGTATAACGTATAACGTATAACGTATAACGTATAACGTATAACGTATAACGTATAACGTATAACGTATAACGTATAACGTATAACGTATAACGTATAACGTATAACGTATAACGTATAACGTATAACGTATAACGTATAACGTATAACGTATAACGTATAACGTATAACGTATAACGTATAACCTATATTGTGTAACATCTAACGTATAACGTATAACGTATAACGTATAACGTATAACGTATAACGTATAACGTATAACGTATAACGTATAACGTATAACGTATAACGTATAACGTATAACGTATAACGTATAACGTATAACGTATAACGTATAACGTATAACGTATAACGTATAACGTATAACGTATAACGTATAACGTATAACGTATAACGTATAACGTATAACGTATAACGTATAACGTATAACGTATAACGTATAACGTATAACGTATAACGTATAACGTATAACGTATAACGTATAACGTATAACGTATAACGTATAACGTATAACGTATAACGTATAACGTATAACGTATAACGTATAACGTATAACGTATAACGTATAACGTATTATATAACGTATAACGTAGAACGTATAACGTATAACGTATAACGTATAACGTATAACGTATAACGTATAACGTATAACGTATAACGTATAACGTATAACGTATAACGTATAACGTATAACGTATAACGTATAACGTATAACGTATAACGTATAACGTATAACGTATAACGTATAACGTATTATATAACGTATAACGTATAACGTATAACGTATAACGTATAACGTATAACGTATAACGTATAACGTATAACGTATAACGTATAACGTATAACGTATAACGTATAACGTATAACGTATAACGTATAACGTATAACGTATAACGTATAACGTATAACGTATAACGTATAACGTATAACGTATAACGTATAACGTATAACGTATAACGTATAACGTATAACGTATAACGTATAACGTATAACGTATAACGTATAACGTATAACGTATAACGTATAACGTATAACGTATAACGTATAACGTATAACGTATAACGTATAACGTATAACGTATAACGTATAACGTATAACGTATAACGTATAACGTATAACGTATAACGTATAACGTATAACGTATAACGTATAACGTATAACGTATAACGTATAACGTATAACGTATAACGTATAACGTATAACGTATAACGTATAACGTATAACGTATAACGTATAACGTATAACGTATAACGTATAACGTATAACGTATAACGTATAACGTATAACGTATAACGTATAACGTATAACGTATAACGTATAACGTATAACGTATAACGTATAACGTATAACGTATAACGTATAACGTATAACGTATAACGTATAACGTATAACGTATAACGTATACCGTATAACGTATAAGGTAAAACGTATGACGTATTACATATTACGTATAACGTATAACGTATAACGTATAACGTATAACGTATAACGTTTAACGTATAACGTATAACGTATAACGTATAACGTATAACGTATAAAGTATAACGTATAACGTATAACGTATAACGTATAACGTATAACGTATAACGTATAACGTATAACGTATAACGTATAACGTAAAACGTATGACGTATTACATATTACGTATAACGTATAACGTATAACGTATAACGTATAACGTATAACCTATAACGTATAACGTATAACGTATAACGTATAACGTACAACGTATAACGTATAACGTATAACGTATAACGTATAACGTATAACGTATAACATATAACGTATCACGTATAACCTATATTGTGTAACGTCTAACGTATAACGATAGACGTGTAACGTATAATGTATAACGTATAACGTATAACGTATAACGTATAACGTATAACGTATAACCTATATTGTGTAACATCTAACGTATAACGAATAGCGTATAACGTATATTGTATAACGCATAACGTATAACGTATAACGTATAACGTATAACGTATAACGTATAACGTATAACGTATAACGTATAACGTATAACGTATAACGTATAACGTATAACGTATAACGTATAACGTGTAACGTCTAACGTATAATGTATGACGTATAACGTATAACGTATAACGTATAACGTATAGCGTATAACGTATAACGTATAGCGTATAACGTATAACGTATAACGTATAACGTATAACGTATAACGTATAACGTATAACGCATAACGTATAACGCATAACGTATAACGTATAACGTATAACGTATAACGTATAATGTATAACCTATATTGTGTAACGTCTAACGTATAACGAATGACGTATAACGTATAAGGTATAACGTATAACGTATAACTTATAACGTATAACGTATAACGTATAACGTATAACGTATAACGTATAACGTATAACTTATAACGTATAACGTATAACGTATAACGTATAACGTATAACCTATAACGTATATACTATAACGTATAACGTATAACGTATAACGTATAACGTATAACGTATAACGTATAACGTATAACGTATAACGTATAACGTATAACGTATAACGTATAACCTATATTGTGTAACATCTAACGTATAACGTATAACGTATAACGTATAACGTACAACGTATAACGTATAACGTATAACGTATAACGTATAACGTATAACGTATAACGTATAACGTATAACGTATAACGTATAACGTATAACGTATAACGTATAACGTATAACGTATAACGTATAACGTATAACGTATAACGTATAACGTATAACGTATAACGTATAACGTATAACGTATAACGTATAACGTATAACGTATAACGTATAACGTATAACGTATAACGTATAACGTATAACGTATAACGTATAACGTATAACGTATAACGTATAACGTATAACTTAAAACGTATAACGTATAAAGTATAACGTATAACGTATATTCTATAACGTATAACGTATAACGTATAACGTATAACGTATAACGTATAACCTATAACGTATATTCTATAACGTATAACGTATAACGTATAACGTATAACGAATAACGTAGAACGTATAACGTATAACGTATAACGTATAACGTATAACGTATAACGTATAACGTATAACGTATAACGTATAACGTATAACGTATAACGTATAACGTATAACGTATAACGTATAACGTATAACGTATAACGTATAACGTATAACCTATAACGTATATTCTATAACGTATAACGTATAACGTATAACGTATAACGTATAACGTATAACGTATAACGTATAACGTATAACGTATAACGTATAACGTATTATATAACGTATAACGTAGAACGTATAACGTATAACGTATAACGTATAACGTATAACGTATAACGTATAACGTATAACGTATAACGTATAACGTATAACGTATAACGTATAACGTATAACGTATAACGTATAACGTATAACGTATAACGTATAACGTATAACGTATAACGTATAACGTATAACGTATAACGTATAACGTATAACGTATAACGTATAACGTATAACGTATAACGTATAACGTATAACGTATAACGTATAACGTATAACGTATAACGTATAACGTATAACGTATAACGTATAACGTATAACGTATAACGTATAACGTATAACGTATAACGTATAACGTATAACGTATAACGTATAACGTATAACGTATAACGTATAACGTATAACGTATAACGTATAACGTATAACGTATAACGTATAACGTATAACGTATAACGTATAACGTATAACGTATAACGTATAACGTATAACGTATAACGTATAACGTATAACGTATAACGTATAACGTATAACGTATAACGTATAACGTATAACGTATAACGTATAACGTATAACGTATAACGTATAACGTATAACGTATAACGTATAACGTATACCGTATAACGTATAAGGTAAAACGTATGACGTATTACATATTACGTATAACGTATAACGTATAACGTATAACGTATAACGTATAACGTTTAACGTATAACGTATAACGTATAACGTATAACGTATAACGTATAAAGTATAACGTATAACGTATAACGTATAACGTATAACGTATAACGTATAACGTATAACGTATAACGTATAACGTATAACGTAAAACGTATGACGTATTACATATTACGTATAACGTATAACGTATAACGTATAACGTATAACGTATAACCTATAACGTATAACGTATAACGTATAACGTATAACGTACAACGTATAACGTATAACGTATAACGTATAACGTATAACGTATAACGTATAACGTATAACGTATCACGTATAACCTATATTGTGTAACGTCTAACGTATAACGATAGACGTGTAACGTATAATGTATAACGTATAACGTATAACGTATAACGTATAACGTATAACGTATAACCTATATTGTGTAACATCTAACGTATAACGAATAGCGTATAACGTATATTGTATAACGCATAACGTATAACGTATAACGTATAACGTATAACGTATAACATATAACGTATAACGTATAACGTATAACGTATAACGTATAACGTATAACGTATAACGTATAACGTATAACGTGTAACGTCTAACGTATAATGTATGACGTATAACGTATAACGTATAACGTATAACGTATAGCGTATAACGTATAACGTATAGCGTATAACGTATAACGTATAACGTATAACGTATAACGTATAACGTATAACGTATAACGCATAACGTATAACGCATAACGTATAACGTATAACGTATAACGTATAACGTATAATGTATAACCTATATTGTGTAACGTCTAACGTATAACGAATGACGTATAACGTATAAGGTATAACGTATAACGTATAACGTATAACGTATAACGTATAACGTATAACGTATAACGTATACCGTATAACGTATAAGGTAAAACGTATGACGTATTACATATTACGTATAACGTATAACGTATAACGTATAACGTATAACGTATAACGTTTAACGTATAACGTATAACGTATAACGTATAACGTATAACGTATAAAGTATAACGTATAACGTATAACGTATAACGTATAACGTATAACGTATAACGTATAACGTATAACGTATAACGTATAACGTAAAACGTATGACGTATTACATATTACGTATAACGTATAACGTATAACGTATAACGTATAACGTATAACCTATAACGTATAACGTATAACGTATAACGTATAACGTACAACGTATAACGTATAACGTATAACGTATAACGTATAACGTATAACGTATAACGTATAACCTATAACGTATATTCTATAACGTATAACGTATAACGTATAACGTATAACGTATAACGTATAACGTATAACGTATAACGTATAACGTATAACGTATAACGTATTATATAACGTATAACGTAGAACGTATAACGTATAACGTATAACGTATAACGTATAACGTATAACGTATAACGTATAACGTATAACGTATAACGTATAACGTATAACGTATAACGTATAACGTATAACGTATAACGTATAACGTATAACGTATAACGTATAACGTATAACGTATAACGTATAACGTATAACGTATAACGTATAACGTATAACGTATAACGTATAACGTATAACGTATAACGTATAACGTATAACGTATAACGTATAACGTATAACGTATAACGTATAACGTATAACGTATAACGTATAACGTATAACGTATAACGTATAACGTATAACGTATAACGTATAACGTATAACGTATAACGTATAACGTATAACGTATAACGTATAACGTATAACGTATAACGTATAACGTATAACGTATAACGTATAACGTATAACGTATAACGTATAACGTATAACGTATAACGTATAACGTATAACGTATAACGTATAACGTATAACGTATAACGTATAACGTATAACGTATAACGTATAACGTATAACGTATAACGTATAACGTATAACGTATAACGTATAACGTATAACGTATAACGTATAACGTATAACGTATAACGTATAACGTATAACGTATAACGTATAACGTATAACGTATAACGTATACCGTATAACGTATAAGGTAAAACGTATGACGTATTACATATTACGTATAACGTATAACGTATAACGTATAACGTATAACGTATAACGTTTAACGTATAACGTATAACGTATAACGTATAACGTATAACGTATAAAGTATAACGTATAACGTATAACGTATAACGTATAACGTATAACGTATAACGTATAACGTATAACGTATAACGTATAACGTAAAACGTATGACGTATTACATATTACGTATAACGTATAACGTATAACGTATAACGTATAACGTATAACCTATAACGTATAACGTATAACGTATAACGTATAACGTACAACGTATAACGTATAACGTATAACGTATAACGTATAACGTATAACGTATAACGTATAACGTATCACGTATAACCTATATTGTGTAACGTCTAACGTATAACGATAGACGTGTAACGTATAATGTATAACGTATAACGTATAACGTATAACGTATAACGTATAACGTATAACCTATATTGTGTAACATCTAACGTATAACGAATAGCGTATAACGTATATTGTATAACGCATAACGTATAACGTATAACGTATAACGTATAACGTATAACATATAACGTATAACGTATAACGTATAACGTATAACGTATAACGTATAACGTATAACGTATAACGTATAACGTGTAACGTCTAACGTATAATGTATGACGTATAACGTATAACGTATAACGTATAACGTATAGCGTATAACGTATAACGTATAGCGTATAACGTATAACGTATAACGTATAACGTATAACGTATAACGTATAACGTATAACGCATAACGTATAACGCATAACGTATAACGTATAACGTATAACGTATAACGTATAATGTATAACCTATATTGTGTAACGTCTAACGTATAACGAATGACGTATAACGTATAAGGTATAACGTATAACGTATAACTTATAACGTATAACGTATAACGTATAACGTATAACGTATAACGTATAACGTATAACTTATAACGTATAACGTATAACGTATAACGTATAACGTATAACCAATAACGTATATACTATAACGTATAACGTATAACGTATAACGTATAACGTATAACGTATAACGTATAACGTATAACGTATAACGTATAACGTATAACGTATAACGTATAACCTATATTGTGTAACATCTAACGTATAACGTATAACGTATAACGTATAACGTACAACGTATAACGTATAACGTATAACGTATAACGTATAACGTATAACGTATAACGTATAACGTATAACGTATAACGTATAACGTATAACGTATAACGTATAACGTATAACGTATAACGTATAACGTATAACGTATAACGTATAACGTATAACGTATAACGTATAACGTATAACGTATAACGTATAACGTATAACGTATAACGTATAACGTATAACGTATAACGTATAACGTATAACGTATAACGTATAACGTATAACGTATAACTTAAAACGTATAACGTATAAAGTATAACGTATAACGTATATTCTATAACGTATAACGTATAACGTATAACGTATAACGTATAACGTATAACCTATAACGTATATTCTATAACGTATAACGTATAACGTATAACGTATAACGAATAACGTAGAACGTATAACGTATAACGTATAACGTATAACGTATAACGTATAACGTATAACGTATAACGTATAACGTATAACGTATAACGTATAACGTATAACGTATAACGTATAACGTATAACGTATAACGTATAACGTATAACGTATAACCTATAACGTATATTCTATAACGTATAACGTATAACGTATAACGTATAACGTATAACGTATAACCTATAACGTATATTCTATAACGTATAACGTATAACGTATAACGTATAACGTATAACGTATAACGTATAACGTATAACGTATAACGTATAACGTATAACGTATAACGTATAACGTATAACGTATAACGTATAACGTATAACGTATAACGTATAACGTATAACGTATAACGTATAACGTATAACGTATAACGTATAACGTATAACGTATAACGTATTATATAACGTATAACGTAGAACGTATAACGTATAACGTATAACGTATAACTTATGACGTATAGCGTATAACGTATTACTTATAACGTATAACGTATAACGTATAACGTATAACGTATAACCTATAACGTATATTCTATAACATATAACGTATAACGTATAACGTATAACGTATAACGTATAACGTATAACGTATAACGTATAACGTATAACTTATAACGTATAACGTATAACGTATAACGTATAACGTATAACGTATAACGTATAACGTATAACGTATAACGTATAACGTATAACGTATAACGTATAACGTATAACGTATAACGTATAACGTATAACGTATAACGTATATTCTATAACGTATAACGTATAACGTATAACGTATAACCTATAACGTATATTCTATAACGTATAACGTATAACGTATAACGTATAACGTATAACGTATAACGTATAACGTATAACGTATAACGTATAACGTATAACGTATAACGTATAACGTATAACGTATAACGTATAACGTATAACGTATAACGTATAACGTATAACGTATAACGTATAACGTATAACGTATAACGTATAACGTATAACGTATAACGTATAACGTATAACGTATAACGTATAACGTATAACGTATAACGTATAACGTATAACGTATAACGTATAACGTATAACGTATAACGTATAACGTATAACGTATAACGTATAACGTATAACGTATAACGTATAACGTATAACGTATAACGTATAACGTATAACGTATAACGTATAACGTATAACGTATAACGTATAACGTATAACGTATAACGTATAACGTATAACGTATAACGTATAACGTATAACGTATAACGTATAACGTATAACGTATAACGTATAACGTATAACGTATAACGTATAACGTATAACGTATAACGTATAACGTATAACGTATAACGTATTATATAACGTATAACGTAGAACGTATAACGTATAACGTATAACGTATAACGTATAACTTATGACGTATAGCGTATAACTTAAAACGTATAACGTATAAAGTATAACGTATAACGTATATTCTATAACGTATAACGTATAACGTATAACGTATAACGTATAACGTATAACGTATAACGTATAACGTATAACGTATAACGTATAACGTATAACGTATAACGTATAACGTATAACGTATAACGTATAACGTATAACGTATAACGTATAACCTATATTGTGTAACATCTAACGTATAACGTATAACGTATAACGTATAACGTATAACGTATAACGTATAACGCATAACGTATAACGTATAACGTATAACGTATAACGTATAACGTATAACGTATAACGTATAACGTATAACGTATAACGTATAACGTATAACGTATAACGTATAACGTATAACGTATAACGTATAACGTATAACGTATAACGTATAACGTATAACGTATAACGTATAACGTATAACGTATAACGTATAACGTATAACGTATAACGTATAACGTATAACGTATAACGTATAACGTATAACGTATAACGTATAACGTATAACGTATTATATAACGTATAACGTAGAACGTATAACGTATAACGTATAACGTATAACGTATAACGTATAACGTATAACGTATAACGTATAACGTATAACGTATAACGTATAACGTATAACGTATAACGTATAACGTATAACGTATAACGTATAACGTATAACGTATTATATAACGTATAACGTATAACGTATAACGTATAACGTATAACGTATAACGTATAACGTATAACGTATAACGTATAACGTATAACGTATAACGTATAACGTATAACGTATAACGTATAACCTATAACGTATAACGTATAACGTATAACGTATAACGTATAACGTATAACGTATAACGTATAACGTATAACGTATAACGTATAACGTATAACGTATAACGTATAACGTATAACGTATAACGTATAACGTATAACGTATAACGTATAACGTATAACGTATAACGTATAACGTATAACGTATAACGTATAACGTATAACGTATAACGTATAACGTATAACGTATAACGTATAACGTATAACGTATAACGTATAACGTATAACGTATAACGTATAACGTATAACGTATAACGTATAACGTATAACGTATAACGTATAACGTATAACGTATAACGTATAACGTATAACGTATAACGTATAACGTATAACGTATAACGTATAACGTATAACGTATAACGTATAACGTATAACGTATAACGTATAACGTATAACGTATAACGTATGACGTATAACGTATAACGTATAACGTATAACGTATAACGTATAACGTATAACGTATAACGTATAACGTATAACGTATAACGTATAACGTATAACGTATAACGTATAACGTATACCGTATAACGTATAAGGTAAAACGTATGACGTATTACATATTACGTATAACGTATAACGTATAACGTATAACGTATAACGTATAACGTTTAACGTATAACGTATAACGTATAACGTATAACGTATAACGTATAAAGTATAACGTATAACGTATAACGTATAACGTATAACGTATAACGTATAACGTATAACGTATAACGTATAACGTATAACGTAAAACGTATGACGTATTACATATTACGTATAACGTATAACGTATAACGTATAACGTATAACGTATAACCTATAACGTATAACGTATAACGTATAACGTATAACGTACAACGTATAACGTATAACGTATAACGTATAACGTATAACGTATAACGTATAACATATAACGTATCACGTATAACCTATATTGTGTAACGTCTAACGTATAACGATAGACGTGTAACGTATAATGTATAACGTATAACGTATAACGTATAACGTATAACGTATAACGTATAACCTATATTGTGTAACATCTAACGTATAACGAATAGCGTATAACGTATATTGTATAACGCATAACGTATAACGTATAACGTATAACGTATAACGTATAACGTATAACGTATAACGTATAACGTATAACGTATAACGTATAACGTATAACGTATAACGTATAACGTATAACGTATAACGTATAACGTGTAACGTCTAACGTATAATGTATGACGTATAACGTATAACGTATAACGTATAACGTATAGCGTATAACGTATAACGTATAGCGTATAACGTATAACGTATAACGTATAACGTATAACGTATAACGTATAACGTATAACGCATAACGTAAACGCATAACGTATAACGTATAACGTATAACGTATAACGTATAATGTATAACCTATATTGTGTAACGTCTAACGTATAACGAATGACGTATAACGTATAAGGTATAACGTATAACGTATAACTTATAACGTATAACGTATAACGTATAACGTATAACGTATAACGTATAACGTATAACTTATAACGTATAACGTATAACGTATAACGTATAACGTATAACCTATAACGTATATACTATAACGTATAACGTATAACGTATAACGTATAACGTATAACGTATAACGTATAACGTATAACGTATAACGTATAACGTATAACGTATAACGTATAACCTATATTGTGTAACATCTAACGTATAACGTATAACGTATAACGTATAACGTACAACGTATAACGTATAACGTATAACGTATAACGTATAACGTATAACGTATAACGTATAACGTATAACGTATAACGTATAACGTATAACGTATAACGTATAACGTATAACGTATAACGTATAACGTATAACGTATAACGTATAACGTATAACGTATAACGTATAACGTATAACGTATAACGTATAACGTATAACGTATAACGTATAACGTATAACGTATAACGTATAACGTATAACGTATAACGTATAACTTAAAACGTATAACGTATAAAGTATAACGTATAACGTATATTCTATAACGTATAACGTATAACGTATAACGTATAACGTATAACGTATAACCTATAACGTATATTCTATAACGTATAACGTATAACGTATAACGTATAACGAATAACGTAGAACGTATAACGTATAACGTATAACGTATAACGTATAACGTATAACGTATAACGTATAACGTATAACGTATAACGTATAACGTATAACGTATAACGTATAACGTATAACGTATAACGTATAACGTATAACGTATAACGTATAACGTATAACCTATAACGTATATTCTATAACGTATAACGTATAACGTATAACGTATAACGTATAACGTATAACGTATAACGTATAACGTATAACGTATAACGTATAACGTATTATATAACGTATAACGTAGAACGTATAACGTATAACGTATAACGTATAACGTATAACGTATAACGTATAACGTATAACGTATAACGTATAACGTATAACGTATAACGTATAACGTATAACGTATAACGTATAACGTATAACGTATAACGTATAACGTATAACGTATAACGTATAACGTATAACGTATAACGTATAACGTATAACGTATAACGTATAACGTATAACGTATAACGTATAACGTATAACGTATAACGTATAACGTATAACGTATAACGTATAACGTATAACGTATAACGTATAACGTATAACGTATAACGTATAACGTATAACGTATAACGTATAACGTATAACGTATAACGTATAACGTATAACGTATAACGTATAACGTATAACGTATAACGTATAACGTATAACGTATAACGTATAACGTATAACGTATAACGTATAACGTATAACGTATAACGTATAACGTATAACGTATAACGTATAACGTATAACGTATAACGTATAACGTATAACGTATAACGTATAACGTATAACGTATAACGTATAACGTATAACGTATACCGTATAACGTATAAGGTAAAACGTATGACGTATTACATATTACGTATAACGTATAACGTATAACGTATAACGTATAACGTATAACGTTTAACGTATAACGTATAACGTATAACGTATAACGTATAACGTATAAAGTATAACGTATAACGTATAACGTATAACGTATAACGTATAACGTATAACGTATAACGTATAACGTATAACGTATAACGTAAAACGTATGACGTATTACATATTACGTATAACGTATAACGTATAACGTATAACGTATAACGTATAACCTATAACGTATAACGTATAACGTATAACGTATAACGTACAACGTATAACGTATAACGTATAACGTATAACGTATAACGTATAACGTATAACGTATAACGTATCACGTATAACCTATATTGTGTAACGTCTAACGTATAACGATAGACGTGTAACGTATAATGTATAACGTATAACGTATAACGTATAACGTATAACGTATAACGTATAACCTATATTGTGTAACATCTAACGTATAACGAATAGCGTATAACGTATATTGTATAACGCATAACGTATAACGTATAACGTATAACGTATAACGTATAACGTATAACATATAACGTATAACGTATAACGTATAACGTATAACGTATAACGTATAACGTATAACGTATAACGTATAACGTGTAACGTCTAACGTATAATGTATGACGTATAACGTATAACGTATAACGTATAACGTATAGCGTATAACGTATAACGTATAGCGTATAACGTATAACGTATAACGTATAACGTATAACGTATAACGTATAACGTATAACGCATAACGTATAACGCATAACGTATAACGTATAACGTATAACGTATAACGTATAATGTATAACCTATATTGTGTAACGTCTAACGTATAACGAATGACGTATAACGTATAAGGTATAACGTATAACGTATAACTTATAACGTATAACGTATAACGTATAACGTATAACGTATAACGTATAACGTATAACTTATAACGTATAACGTATAACGTATAACGTATAACGTATAACCAATAACGTATATACTATAACGTATAACGTATAACGTATAACGTATAACGTATAACGTATAACGTATAACGTATAACGTATAACGTATAACGTATAACGTATAACGTATAACCTATATTGTGTAACATCTAACGTATAACGTATAACGTACAACGTATAACGTACAACGTATAACGTATAACGTATAACGTATAACGTATAACGTATAACGTATAACGTATAACGTATAACGTATAACGTATAACGTATAACGTATAACGTATAACGTATAACGTATAACGTATAACGTATAACGTATAACGTATAACGTATAACGTATAACGTATAACGTATAACGTATAACGTATAACGTATAACGTATAACGTATAACGTATAACGTATAACGTATAACGTATAACGTATAACGTATAACGTATAACGTATAACTTAAAACGTATAACGTATAAAGTATAACGTATAACGTATATTCTATAACGTATAACGTATAACGTATAACGTATAACGTATAACGTATAACCTATAACGTATATTCTATAACGTATAACGTATAACGTATAACGTATAACGAATAACGTAGAACGTATAACGTATAACGTATAACGTATAACGTATAACGTATAACGTATAACGTATAACGTATAACGTATAACGTATAACGTATAACGTATAACGTATAACGTATAACGTATAACGTATAACGTATAACGTATAACGTATAACCTATAACGTATATTCTATAACGTATAACGTATAACGTATAACGTATAACGTATAACGTATAACCTATAACGTATATTCTATAACGTATAACGTATAACGTATAACGTATAACGTATAACGTATAACGTATAACGTATAACGTATAACGTATAACGTATAACGTATAACGTATAACGTATAACGTATAACGTATAACGTATAACGTATAACGTATAACGTATAACGTATAACGTATAACGTATAACGTATAACGTATAACGTATAACGTATAACGTATAACGTATTATATAACGTATAACGTAGAACGTATAACGTATAACGTATAACGTATAACTTATGACGTATAGCGTATAACGTATTACTTATAACGTATAACGTATAACGTATAACGTATAACGTATAACCTATAACGTATATTCTATAACATATAACGTATAACGTATAACGTATAACGTATAACGTATAACGTATAACGTATAACGTATAACGTATAACTTATAACGTATAACGTATAACGTATAACGTATAACGTATAACCTATAACGTATATTCTATAACGTATAACGTATAACGTATAACGTATAACGTATAACCTATAACCTATATTCTATAACGTATAACGTATAACGTATAACGTATATTCTATAACGTATAACGTATAACGTATAACGTATAACGTATAACCTATAACGTATAACCTATAACGTATATTCTATAACGTATAACGTATATTCTATAACGTATAACGTATAACGTATAACGTATAACGTATAACGTATAACGTATAACGTATAACGTATAACGTATAACGTATAACGTATAACGTATAACGTATAACGTATAACGTATAACGTATAACGTATAACGTATAACGTATAACGTATAACGTATAACGTATAACGTATAACGTATATTCTATAACGTATAACGTATAACGTATAACGTATAACCTATAACGTATATTCTATAACGTATAACGTATAACGTATAACGTATAACGTATAACGTATAACGTATAACGTATAACGTATAACGTATAACGTATAACGTATAACGTATAACGTATAACGTATAACGTATAACGTATAACGTATAACGTGTAACGTATAACGTATAACGTATAACGTATAACGTATAACGTATAACGTATAACGTATAACGTATAACGTATAACGTATAACGTATAACGTATAACGTATAACGTATAACGTATAACGTATAACGTATTATATAACGTATAACGTAGAACGTATAACGTATAACGTATAACGTATAACGTATAACTTATGACGTATAGCGTATAACGTATTACTTATAACGTATAACGTATAACGTATAACGTATAACGTATAACGTATAACCTATAACGTATATTCTATAACATATAACGTATAACGTATAACGTATAACGTATAACGTATAACGTATAACGTATAACGTATAACTTATAACGTATAACGTATAACGTATAACGTATAACGTATAACGTATAACCTATAACGTATATTCTATAACGTATAACGTATAACGTATAACGTATAACGTATAACGTATAACCTATAACCTATATTCTATAACGTATAACGTATAACGTATAACGTATATTCTATAACGTATAACGTATAACGTATAACGTATAACGTATAACGTATAACGTATAACCTATAAAGTATATTCTATAACGTATAACGTATAACGTATAACGTATAACGTATAACGTATAACGTATAACGTATAACCTATAACGTATATTCTATAACGTATAACGTATAACGTATAACGTATAACGTATAACGTATAACCTATAACGTATATTCTATAACGTATAACGTATAACGTATAACGTATAACGTATAACGTATAACGTATAACGTATAACGTATAACGTATAACGTATAACGTATAACGTATAACGTATAACGTATAACGTATAACGTATAACGTATAACGTATAACGTATAACGTATAACGTATAACGTATAACGTATAACGTATAACGTATTATATAACGTATAACGTAGAACGTATAACGTATAACGTATAACGTATAACGTATAACTTATGACGTATAGCGCATAACGTATTACTTATAACGTATAACGTATAACGTATAACGTATAACGTATAACCTATAACGTATATTCTATAACATATAACGTATAACGTATAACGTATAACGTATAACGTATAACGTATAACGTATAACGTATAACTTATAACGTATAACGTATAACGTATAACGTATAACGTATAACGTATAACCTATAACGTATATTCTATAACGTATAACGTATAACGTATAACGTATAACGTATAACGTATAACCTATAACCTATATTCTATAACGTATAACGTATAACGTATAACGTATATTCTATAACGTATAACGTATAACGTATAACGTATAACGTATAACGTATAACGTATAACCTATAAAGTATATTCTATAACGTATAACGTATAACGTATAACGTATAACGTATAACGTATAACGTATAACGTATAACCTATAACGTATATTCTATAACGTATAACGTATAACGTATAACGTATAACGTATAACGTATAACCTATAACGTATATTCTATAACGTATAACGTATAACGTATAACGTATAACGTATAACGTATAACGTATAACGTATAACGTATAACGTATAACGTATAACGTATAACGTATAACGTATAGCGTATAACGTATAACGTATAACGTATAACGTATAACGCATAACGTATAACGTATAACGTATTATATAACGTATAACGTAGAACGTATAACGTATAACGTATAACGTATAACGTATAACTTATGACGTATAGCGTATAACGTATTACTTATAACGTATAACGTATAACGTATAACGTATAACGTATAACCTATAACGTATATTCTATAACATATAACGTATAACGTATAACGTATAACGTATAACGTATAACGTATAACCTATAACGTATATTCTATAACGTATAACGTGTAACGTATAACGTATAACGTATAACCTATAACCTATATTCTATAACGTATAACGTATAACGTATAACGTATAACGTATAACCTATAACCTATATTCTATAACGTATAACGTATAACGTATAACGTATATTCTATAACGTATAACGTATAACGTATAACGTATAACGTATAACCTATAACGTATATTCTATAACGTATAACGTATAACGTATAACGTATAACGCATAACGTATAACGTACAACGTATAACGTATAACGTATAACGTATAACGTATAACGTATAACGTATATTCTATAACGTATAACGTATAACGTATAACGTATAACGTATAACCTATAACGTATATTCTATAACGTATAACGTATAACGTATAACGTATAACGTATAACGTATAACGTATAACGTATAACGTATAACGTATAACGTATAACGTATAACGTATAACGTATAACGTATATCGTATAACGTATAACGTATAACGTATAACGTATAACGTATAACGTATTACGTATAACGTATAACGTATAACGTATAACGTATAACGTATAACGTATTATATAACGTATAACGTAGAACGTATAACGTATAACGTATAACATATAACGTATAACTTATGACGTATAGCGTATAACGTATTACTTATAACGTATAACGTATAACGTATAACGTATAACGTATAACCTATAACGTATATTCTATAACATATAACGTATAACGTATAACGTATAACGTATAACGTATAACGTATAACGTATAACGTATAACGTATAACGTATAACGTATAACTTATAACGTATAACGTATAACGTATAACGTATAACGTATAACCTATAACGTATATTCTATAACGTATAACGTATAACGTATAACGTATAACGTATAACCTATAACCTATATTCTATAACGTATAACGTATAACGTATAACGTATATTCTATAACGTATAACGTATAACGTATAACGTATAACGTATAACCTATAACGTATATTTTATAACGTATAACGTATAACGTATAACGTATAACGTATAACGTATAACGTATAACGTATAACGTATAACGTATAACGTATAACGTATAACGTATAACGTATAACGTATAACGTATAACGTATAACGTATATTCTATAACGTATAACGTATAACGTATAACGTATAACCTATAACGTATATTCTATAACGCATAACGTATAACGTATAACGTATAACGTATAACGTATAACGAATAACGTATAACGTATAACGTATAACGTATAACGTATAACCTATAACCTATATTATATAACGTATAACGTATAACGTATAACGTATATTCTATAACGTATAACGTATAACGTATAACGTATAACGTATAACCTATAACGTATATTCTATAACGTATAACGTATAACGTATAACGTATAACGTATAACGTATAACGTATAACGTATAACGTATAACGTATAACGTATAACGTATAACTTACAACGTATAACGTATAACGTATAACGTATAACGTATAACCTATAACGTATATTCTATAACGTATAACGTATAACGTATAACGTATAACGTATAACGTATAACGTATAACGTATAACGTATAACGTATAACGTATAACGTATAACGTATAACGTATAACGTATAACGTATAACGTATAACGTATAACGTATAACCTATATTGTGTAACATCTAACGTATAACGTATAACGTATAACGTATAACGTATAACGTATAACGTATAACGTATAACGTATAACGTATAACGTATAACGTATAACGTATTATATAACGTATAACGTAGAACGTATAACGTATAACGTATAACGTATAACGTATAACGTATAACGTATAACGTATAACGTATAACGTATAACGTATAACGTATAACGTATAACGTATAACGTATAACGTATAACGTATAACGTATAACGTATAACGTATAACGTATAACGTATAACGTATAACGTATATTCTATAACGTATAACGTATAACGTATAACGTATAACGTATAACGTATAACGTATAACGTATAACGTATAACGTATAACGTATAACGTATAACGTATAACGTATAACGTATAACGTATATCGTATAACGTATAACGTATAACGTATAACGTATAACGTATAACGTATTACGTATAACGTATAACGTATAACGTATAACGTATAACGTATAACGTATTATATAACGTATAACGTAGAACGTATAACGTATAACGTATAACATATAACGTATAACTTATGACGTATAGCGTATAACGTA
>NW_027479602.1:0-91620 GCF_051014685.1 Ptiloglossa arizonensis
AAATTCCTATTGCGTCTGAATGTAGAAACTCGCCCGATTACAAGGGTATGTGTATTTTTTCCCTAGGCCATTCTGGTTAAGCGTTTGGAGCAGCAGAAGTGCGAAAAATTTGTTGCCTTCTCAAACATTTCTTAGCTTCAAACTCCCATATCTCGCGAACGGATTGACCACACCCAAGAATTCATGCTGCGTCTGAATGTAGAAACTTGCCCGATTACAACGGTATGTGTATTTTTTCCCTAGGCCGTTCTGGTTAAGCGTTTGGGGCAGCAGAAGTGCGAAAAATTTGTTGCCTTCTCAACCATTTATTAGCTTCCAACTCCCATATCTCGCGAACGGATTGACCAAACCCAAAAATTTCTATTACATATGAAAGTAGAAGCTCGCCCGATTACAACGGCATGTGTATTTTTCCCTAGGCCATTCTGGTTAAGCGACTGGAGCAGCAGAAGTTCGAAAAATTTGTTGTTTTCTCAAACACATCTTAGCTTCAAACTCCCACATCTCGCGAACGGATTGACCAAACCCAAAAATATCCTACTACATCTGAAAGTAGAAACTCGCCCGATTACAACGGTATGTGTATTTTTTCCCTAGGCCATTCTGTTTAAGCGTTTGGAGCAGCAGAAGTGCGAAAAATTTGTTGTCTTCTCAACCATTTCTTAGCTTCAAACTCCCATATCTCGCGAACGGAATGACCAAACACAAAAATTCCTCCTGCGTCTGAATGTAGAAACTCGCCCGATTACAACGGTATGTGTATTTTTTCCATAGGCCATCCTGATTAAGCGTTTGGAGCAGCAGAAGTGCGAAAAATTTGTTGCCTTCTCAAACATTTCTTAGCTTCAAATTCCCACATCTCGCGAACGGATTGACCAAACCCAAAAATTCCGACTACATCTGAATGTAGAAACTCGCCCGATTACAACGGTATGTGTATTTTTCCCTAGGCCATTCTGGTTAAGCGTTTGGAGCAGCAGAAGTGCGAAAAATTTGTTGTCTTCTCAAGCATTTCTTAGCTTCAAACTCCCATATCTCGCGAACGGATTGACCAAACCCAAAAATTCCTGCTGCGTCTGAATGTAGAAACCCGCCCGATTACAACGGTATGTGTATTTTTCCCCTAGGCCATTCTGGGTAAGCGTTTGGAGCAGCAGAAGTGCGAAAAATTTGGTGTCCTCTCAACCATTTCTTAGCTTCAAACTCCCACATCTCGCGAACGGATTGACCAAACCTAAAAATTCCTATTGCGTCTGAATGTAGAAACTCGCCCGATTACAAGGGTATGTGTATTTTTTCCCTAGGCCATTCTGGTTAAGCGTTTGGAGCAGCAGAAGTGCGAAAAATTTGTTGCCTTCTCAAACATTTCTTAGCTTCAAACTCCCATATCTCGCGAACGGATTGACCACACCCAAAAATTCATGCTGCGTCTGAATGTAGAAACTTGCCCGATTACAACGGTATGTGTATTTTTTCCCTAGGCCGTTCTGGTTAAGCGTTTGGGGCAGCAGAAGTGCGAAAAATTTGTTGCCTTCTCAACCATTTCTTAGCTTCAAATTCCCACATCTCGTGAACGGATTGACCAAACCCAAAAATTCCTACTACACCTGAATGTAGAAACTCGCCCGATTACAACGGTATGTGTATTTTTCCCTAGGCCATTCTGGTTAAGCGTTTGGAGCAGCAGAAGTGCGAAAAATTTGTTGGCTTCTCAACCATTTCTTAGCTTCAAATTCCCACATCTCGCGAACGGATTGACCAAACCCAAAAATTCCTACTACATCTGAATGTAGAAACTCGCCCGATTACAACGGTATGTGTATTTTTCCCTAGGCCATTCTGGTTAAGCGTTTGGAGCAGCAGAAGTGCGAAAAATTTGTTGTCTTCTCAAGCATTTCTTAGCTTCAAACTCCCATATCTCGCGAACGGATTGACCAAACCCAAAAATTCCTGCTGCGTCTGAATGTAGAAACTCGCCCGATTACAACGGTATGTGTATTTTCCCCTAGGCCATTCTGGGTAATCGTTTGGAGCAGCAGAAGTGCGAAAAATTTGGTGTCCTCTCAACAATTTCTTAGCTTCAAACTCCCACATCTCGCGAACGGATTGACCAAACCTAAAAATTCCTATTGCGTCTGAAAGTAGAAACTCGTACGATAACAACGGTATGTGTATTTTTTCCCAAGGCCCTTCTGGTTAAGCGTTTGGAGCAGCTGAAATGCCCAAAATTTGTTGCCTTCTCAAACATTTCTTAGCTTCAAACTCCCATATCTCGCGAACGGGTTGACCACACCCAAAAATTCCTGCTGCGTCTGAATGTAGAAACTCGCCCGATTCCAACGGTATGTGTATTTTCTCCCTAGGCCGTTCTGGTTAAGCGTTTGGTGCAGCAGAAGTGCGAAAAATTTGTTGTCTTCTCAACCATTTCTTAGCTTCAAACTCCCACATCTCGCGAACGGATTGACCAAACCCAAAAATTCCTACTACAACTGAAAGTAGAAACTCGCCCGATTACAAATGTATGTGTATTTTCTCACTAGGCCATTCTGATTAAGCGTTTGGAGCAACACAAGTGCGAAAAATTTGTTGGCTTCTCAAGCATTTCTTAGCTTCAAACACCCCTATCTCGCGAACGTATTGACCAAACCCAAAAACTCCTACTACATCTGAAAGTAGAAACTCGCCCGATTACAACGGTATGTGTATTTTCTCCCTAGGCCGTTCTGGTTAAGCGTTTGGTGCAGCAGAAATGCGAAAAATTTGTTGTTTTCTGAACCACATCTTAGCATCAAACTCCCATATCTCGCGAACGAATTGACCAAACCCAAAAATTCCTGCTGCGTCTGAATGTAGA
This sequence comes from Ptiloglossa arizonensis, assembly GCF_051014685.1. Classification (NCBI taxonomy): domain Eukaryota; kingdom Metazoa; phylum Arthropoda; class Insecta; order Hymenoptera; family Colletidae; genus Ptiloglossa; species Ptiloglossa arizonensis. The sequence goes on from NW_027479602.1 coordinate 2,855, forward strand.
AACTCGCCCGATTACAACGGTGTGTGTATTTTTTCCCTAGCCCATTCTGGTTAAGCGTTTGGAGCAGCAGAATTGCGAAAAATTTGTTGTCTTCTCAACCATTTCTTAGCTTCAAACTCCCATATCTCGCGAACGGATTGTCCAAACCCAAAAATTCCTATTGCCTCTGAAAGTAGAAACTCCTACGAAAACAACGGTGTGTGTATTTTTTCCCAAGGCCATTCTGGTTAAGCGTTTGGAGCAGCAGAAGTGCGAAAATTTGTTGTCTTCTCATCCATTTCTTAGCTTCAACTCCCATATCTCGCGAACGGATTGTCCAAACCCAAAAATTCCTATTGCCTCTGAAAGTAGAAACTCGTGCGAAAACAACGGGAGTGTATTTTTTCCCCAAGGCTATTCTGGTTAAGCGTTTGGAGCAGCAGAAATGCGAAAAATTTGTTGTTTTCTGAACCACATCTTAGCATCAAACTCCCATATCTCGCGAACGAATTGACCAAACCAAAAATTCCTGCTGCGTCTGAATGTAGAAACTCGCCCGGTTACAACGGTTGTGTGTATTTTTCCCTAGCCCATTCTGGTTTAAGCGTTTGGAGCAGCAGAATTGCGAAAATTTGTTGCCTTCTCAAGCATTTCCTAGCTTCAAACTCCCATATCTCGCGAACGGAATAGACAAAACCCAAAATTCCTGCTGCGTCTGAATGTAGAAACTCGCCCGATTACAACGGTATGTGTATTTTTTCCTATGCCATTCTGGTTAAGCGTTTGGAGCAGCAGAAGTGCGAAAAATTTGTTGCCTTCTCAACCATTTCTTAGCTTCAAACTCCCATATCTCGCGAACGGATTGACCAAACCCAAAAAATCTCCTGCTGCGTCTGAATCGTACAAACTCGCCCGATTACATCGGTATGTGTATTTTACCCTAGGCCACTCTGGTTAAGCGTTTGGAGCAGCAGAAGTGCGAAAAAATTGTTGCCTTCTCAACCATTCCTTAGCTTCAAACTCCCATATCTCGCGAACGGATTGACCAAACCCAAAAATTCCTACTACATCTGAAAGTAGAAACTCGCCCGATTACAACGGTATGTGTATTTTTTCCCTAGGCCGTTCTGGTTAAGCGATTGGGGCAGCAGAATTGCGAAAAATTTGTTGCCTTCTCAAACATTTCTTAGCTTCCAACTCCCATATCGCGCGAACGGATTGACCAAACCCAAAAATATCCTACTACATCTGAAAGTAGAAATTCGCCCGATTACAACGGTATGTGTATTTTTTCCCTAGGCCATTCTGGTTAAGCGTTTGGAGCAGCAGAAGTGCGAAAAATTTGTTGTCTTCTTAACCATTTCTTAGCTTCAAACTCCCACATCTCGCGAATGGATCGACCAAACTCAAAAATTCCTATTACATCTGAAAGTAGAAACTCGCTCGATTACAAAGGTATGTGTATTTTTTCACTAGGCCATTCTGATTAAGCGTTTGGAGCAACAGAAGTGCGAAAAATTTGTTGGCTTCTCAAGCATTTCTTAGCTTCAAACACCCATATCTCACGAACGGATTGACCAAACCCAAAAATTCCTTCTGCATCTTAATGTAGAAACTCGTCCGATTACAACGGTATGTGTATTTTCTCCCTAGGCCATTCTGGTTAAATGTTTGGAGCAGCAGAAGTGCGAAAAATTGTTGTATTCTCAACCATTTCTTAGCTTCAAACTGCCACATCTCGCGAACGGATTGACCAATCCCAAGAATTCCTACTATATCTGAAAGTAGAAACTCGCCCGCTTACAAAGGTATGTGTATTTTTTCCCTAGGCCATTCTGGTTAAGCGATTGAAGCAGCAGAAGTGCGAAAAATTTGTTGTTCTCTCAACCACATCTTAGCTTCAAAATCCCACATCTCGCGAACGGATTCACCAAACCCAAAAATATCCTACTACATCTGAAAGTAGAAACTCGCCCGATTACACAGGTATGTGTATTTTTTCACTAGGCTATCCAGGTTAAGCGTTTGGAGCAGCAGAAGTGCGAAAAATTTGTTGCCTTCTCAAGCATTTCTTAGCTTCAAACTCCCACATCTCGCGAACGGATTGACCAAACCCAAAAATTCCTATTGCGTCTGAAAGTAGAAACTCATACGATAACAACGGTATGTGTATTTTTTCCCAAGGCCATTCTGGTTAAGCGTTTGGAGCTGCTGAAGTGCGCAAAATTTGTTGCCTTCTCAACCATTTCTTAGCTTCCAACTCCCATATCTAGCGAACGGATTGACCAAACCCAAAAATTCCTATTGCGTCTGAATGTAGAAACTCGCCCGATTACAAGGGTATGTGTATTTTTTCCCTAGGCCATTCTGGTTAAGCGTTTGGAGCAGCAGAAGTGCGAAAAATTTGTTGCCTTCTCAAACATTTCTTAGCTTCAAACTCCCATATCTCGCGAACGGATTGACCACACCCAAAAATTCATGCTGCGTCTGAATGTAGAAACTTGCCCGATTACAACGGTATGTGTATTTTTTCCCTAGGCCGTTCTGGTTAAGCGTTTGGTTCAGCAGAAGTGCGAAAAATTTGTTGCCTTCTCAACCATTTATTAGCTTCCAACTCTCACATCTCGCGAACGGATTGACCAAACCCAAAAATATCCTAGTACATCTGAAAGTAGAAACTCGCCCGATTACAACGGTATGTGTATTTTTTCCCTAGGCCATTCTGGTTAAGCGTTTGGAGCAGCAGAATTGCGAAAAATTTGTTGTCTTCTCAACCATTCCTTAGCTTCAAACTCCCATATCTCGCGAACGGATTGACCAAACCCAAAAATTCCTCCTGCGTCTGAATGTAGAAACTCGCCCGATTACAACGGTTTGTGTATTTTTTCCCTAGGCCATTCTGATTAAGCGTTTGGAGCAGCAGAAGTGCGAAAAATTTGTTGCCTTCTCAACCATTTCTTAGTTTCAAATTCCCACATCTCGCGAACGGATTGACCAAACCCAAAAATTCCTACTACATCTGAATGTAGAAACTCGCCCGATTACAACGGTATGTGTATTTTTCCCTAGGCCATTCTGGTTAAGCGTTTGGAGCAGCAGAAGTGCGAAAAATTTGTTGTCTTCTCAAGCATTTCTTAGCTTCAAACTCCCATATCTCGCGAACAGATTGACCAAACCCAAAAATATCCTACTACATCTGAAAGTAGAAATTCGCCCGATTACAACGGTATGTGTATTTTTTCCCTAGGCCATTCTGGTTAAGCGTTTGGAGCAGCAGAAGTGCGAAAAATTTGTTGTCTTCTTAACCATTTCTTAGCTTCAAACTCCCACATCTCGCGAATGGATCGACCAAACTCAAAAATTCCTATTACATCTGAAAGTAGAAACTCGCTCGATTACAAAGGTATGTGTATTTTTTCACTAGGCCATTCTGATTAAGCGTTTGGAGCAACAGAAGTGCGAAAAATTTGTTGGTTTCTCAAGCATTTCTTAGCTTCAAACACCCATATCTCACGAACGGATTGACCAAACCCAAAAATTCCTTCTGCATCTTAATGTAGAAACTCGTCCGATTACAACGGTATGTGTATTTTCTCCCTAGGCCATTCTGGTTAAATGTTTGGAGCAGCAGAAGTGCGAAAAATTGTTGTATTCTCAACCATTTCTTAACTTCAAACTGCCACATCTCGCGAACGGATTGACCAATCCCAAGAATTCCTACTATATCTGAAAGTAGAAACTCGCCCGCTTACAAAGGTATGTGTATTTTTTCCCTAGGCCATTCTGGTTAAGCGATTGAAGCAGCAGAAGTGCCAAAAATTTGTTGTTCTCTCAACCACATCTTAGCTTCAAAATCCCACATCTCGCGAACGGATTGACCAAACCCAAAAATATCCTACTACATCTGAAAGTAGAAACTCGCCCGATTACACAGGTATGTGTATTTTTTCACTAGGCTATCCAGGTTAAGCGTTTGGAGCAGCAGAAGTGCGAAAAATTTGTTGTCTTCTTAACCATTTCTTAGCTTCAAACTCCCACATCTCGCGAATGGATCGACCAAACTCAAAAATTCCTATTACATCTGAAAGTAGAAACTCGCCCGATTACAAGGGTATGTGTATTTTTTCCCTAGGCCATTCTGGTTAAGCGTTTGGAGCAGCAGAAGTGCGAAAAATTTGTTGCCTTCTCAAACATTTCTTAGCTTCAAACTCCCATATCTCGCGAACGGATTGACCACACCCAAAAATTCCTGCTGCGTCTGAATGTAGAAACTCGCCCGATTCCAACGGTATGTGTATTTTTTCCCTTGGCCGTTCTGGTTAAGCGTTTGGGGCAGCAGAAGTGCGAAAAATTTGTTGCCTTCTCAACCATTTATTAGCTTCCAACTCCCATATCTCGCGAACAGATTTACCAAACCCAAAAATTTCTATTACGTATGAAAGTAGAAGCTCGCCCGATTACAACAGTATGTGTATTTTTTCCCTAGGCCATCCTGGTTAAGCGTTTGGTGCAGCAGAAGTGCGAAAAATTTGTTGTCTTCTCAACCATTTCTTAGCTTCAAACTCCCACATCTCGCGAACGGATTGACCAAACCCAAAAATTCCTATTGCGTCTGAAAGTAGAAACTCGCCCGATTACAACGGTGTGTGTATTTTTTCCCTAGGCCATTCTGGTTAAGCGTTTGGAGCACCAGAAGTGCGAAAAATTTGTTGCCTTCTCAACCATTTCTTAGCTTCAATCTCCCACATCTCGCGAACGGATTGACCAAACCCCAAAATTCCTACTACATCTGAATGTAGAAACTCGCCCGATTAGAACGTATGTGTATTTTTCCCTAGGCCATTCTGGTTAAGCGTTTGGAGCAGCAGAAGTGCGAAAAATTTGTTGCCTTCTCAAACATTTCTTAGCTTCAAACTCTCATATCTCGCGAACGGATTGACCACACCCAAGAATTCATGCTGCGTCTGAATGTAGAAACTTGCCCGATTACAACGGTATGTGTATTTTTTCCCTAGGCCGTTCTGGTTAAGCGTTTGGGGCAGCAGAAGTGCGAAAAATTTGTTGCCTTCTCAACCATTTATTAGCTTCCAACTCCCATATCTCGCGAACGGATTGACCAAACCCAAAAATTCCTACTACATCTGAAAGTAGAAACTCGCCCGATTACAACCGTGTGTGTATTTTTTCCCTAGGCCATTCTGGTTAAGCGTTTGGAGCACCAGAAGTGCGAAAAATTTGTTGCCTTCTCAACCATTTCTTAGCTTCAAATTCCCACATCTCGCGAACGGATTGACCAAACCCAAAAATTCCTACTACATCTGAATGTAGAAACTCGCCCGATTACAACGGTATGTGTATTTTTCCCCTAGGCCATTCTGGGTAAGCGTTTGGGGGAGCTGAAGTGCGAAAAATTTGGTGTCCTCTCAACCATTTCTTAGCTTCAAACTCCCACATCTCGCGAACGGATTGACCAAACCTAAAAATTCCTATTGCGTCTGAAAGTAGAAACTCGTACGATAACAACGGTATGTGTATTTTTTCCCAAGGCCCTTCTGGTTAAGCGTTTGGAGCAGCTGAACTGCGCAAAATTTGTTGCCTTCTCAAACATTTCTTAGCTTCAAACTCCCATATCTCGCGAACGGGTTGACCAAACCCAAAAATTCCTACTACATCTGAATGTAGAAACTCGCCCGATTACAAAGGTATGTGTATTTTCTCACTAGGCCATTCTGATGAAGCGTTTGGAGCAACACAAGTGCGAAAAATTTGTTGGCTTCTCAAGCATTCCTTAGCTTCAAACACCCCTATCTCGCGAACGTATTGACCAAACCAAAAAACTCCTACTACATCTGAAAGTAGAAACTCGCCCGATTACAACGGTATGTGTATTTTCTCCCTAGGCCGTTCTGGTTAAGCGTTTGGTGCAGCAGAAATGCGAAAAATTTGTTGTTTTCTGAACCACATCTTAGCATCAAACTCCCATATCTCGCGAACGAATTGACCAAACCCAAAAATTCCTGCTGCGTCTGAATGTAGAAACTCGCCCGATTACAACGGTGTGTGTATTTTTTCCCTAGCCCATTCTGGTTAAGCGTTTGGAGCAGCAGAATTGCGAAAAATTTGTTGTCTTCTCAACCATTTCTTAGCTTCAAACTCCCATATCTCGCGAACGGATTGTCCAAACCCAAAAATTCCTATTGCCTCCGAAAGTAGAAACTCGTACGAAAACAACGGTGTGTGTATTTTTTCCCAAGGCCATTCTGGTTAAGCGTTTGGAGCAGCAGAAGTGCGAAAAACTTGTTGTCTTTTCAACCATTTCTTAGCTTCAAACTCCCATATCTCGCGAACGGATTGTCCAAACCCAAAAATTCCTATTGCCTCTGAAAGTAGAAACTCGTACGAAAACAACGGTGTGTGTATTTTTTCCCAAGGCCATTCTGGTTAAGCGTTTGGAGCAGCAGAAGTGCGAAAAATTTGTTGCCTTCTCAAGCATTTCCTAGCTTCAAACTCCCATATCTCGCGAACGGATAGACAAAACCCAAAAATTCCTGCTGCGTCTGAATGTAGAAACTCGCCCGATTACAACGGTATGTGTATTTTTTCCCTAGGCCATTCTGGTTAAGCGTTTGGAGCAGCAGAAGTGCGAAAAATTTGTTGCCTTCTCAACCATTTCTTAGCTTCAAACTCCCATATCTCGCGAACGGATTGACCAAACCCAAAAATTCCTGCTGCGTCTGAATGTACAAACTCGCCCGATTACAACGGTATGTGTATTTTTTCCCTAGGCCATTCTGGTTAAGCGTTTGGAGCAGCAGAAGTGCGAAAAATTTGTTGTCTTCTTAACCATTTCTTAGCTTCGAACTCCCACATCTCGCGAAAGGATTGACCAAACTCAAAAATTCCTATTACATCTGAAAGTAGAAACTCGCTCGATTACAAAGGTATGTGTATTTTTTCACTAGGCCATTCTGATTAAGCGTTTGGAGCAACAGAAGTGCGAAAAATTTGTTGGCTTCTCAAGCATTTCTTAGCTTCAAACACCTTTATCTCACGAACGGATTGACCAAACCCAAAAATTCCTGCTGCGTCTTAATGTAGAAACTCGCCCGATTACAACGGTGTGTGTATTTTCTCCCTAGGCCATTCTGGTTAAATGTTTGGAGCAGCAGAAGTGCGAAAAATTTGTTGCCTTCTCAACCATTTCTTAGTTTCAAACTGCCACATCTCGCGAACTGATTGAACAAACCCAAAAATTCCTACTATATCTGAAACTAGAAACTCGACCGATTACAGCGGTATGTGTATTTTTCCCTAGGCCACTCTGTTTAAGCGTTTGGAGCAGCAGAAGTGCGAAATATTTGTTGTCTTCTCAACCATTTCTTAGCTTCAAACTCCCATAACTCGCGAACGGATTGTCCAAACCCAAAAATTCCTATTGCCTCTGAAAGTAGAAAGTCGTACGAAAACAACGGTGTGTGTGTTTTTTCCCAAGGCCATTCTGGCTAAGCGTTTGGAGCAGCAGAAGTGCGAAAAATTTGGTGTCTTCTAAACCATTTCTTAGCTTCCAACTCCCATATCTCGCGAACGGATTGACCAATCCCAAAAATTCCTATTGCATCTGAATGTAGAAACTCGCCCGATTACAACGGTATGAGTATTTTTTCCCTAGGCCGTTCTGGTTAAGCGTTTGGGGCAGCAGAATTGCGAAAATTTGTTGCCTTCTCAACCATTTTTAGCTTCCAACTCCCATTTCGCGCGAACGGATTGACCAAACCCAAAAATTTCTATTACATATGAAAGTAGAAGCTCGCCCGATTACAACGGCATGTGTATTTTTCCCTAGGCCATTCTGGTTAAGCGTTTGGAGCAGCAGAAGTGCGAAAAATTTGTAGTTTTCTCAACCACATCTTAGCTTCAAACTCCCACATCTCGCGAACGGATTGACCAAACCCAAAAATATCCTACTACATCTGAAAGTAGAAACTCGCCCGATTACATCGGTATGTGTATTTTCTCCCTAGGCCATTCTGGTTAAGCGTTTGGAGCAGCAGAAGTGTGAAAAATTTGTTGCCTTCTCAACCATTTCTTAGCTTCAAACTCCCACATCTCGCGAACGGATTGACCAAACCCAAAAATTCCTACTACATCTGAAAGTAGAAACTCGCCCGATTACAACGGTATGTGTATTTTCTCCCTAGGCCGTTCTGGTTAAGCGTTTGGTGCAGCAGAAGTGCGAAAAATTTGTTGTTTTCTGAACCACATCTTAGCATCAAACTCCCATATCTCGCGAACGAATTGACCAAACCCAAAAATTCCGGCTGCGTCTGAATGTAGAAACTCGCCCGATTACAACAGTATGTGTATTTTTTCCCTAGGCCATTCTGGTTAAGCGTTTGGAGCAGCAGAAGTGTGAAAAATTTGTTGCCTTCTCAACCATTTCTTAGCTTCAAACTCCCACATCTCGCGAACGGATTGACCAAACCCAAAAATTCCTACTACATCTGAAAGTAGAAACTCGCCCGATTACAACGGTATGTGTATTTTCTCCCTAGGCCGTTCTGGTTAAGCGTTTGGTGCAGCAGAAGTGCGAAAAATTTGTTGTTTTCTGAACCACATCTTAGCATCAAACTCCCATATTTCGCGAACGAATTGACCAAACCCAAAAATTCCTGCTGCGTCTGAATGTAGAAACTCGCCCGATTTCAACGGTGTGTGTATTTTTTCCCTAGCGCACTCTGGTTAAGCGTTTGGAGCGGCAGAATTGCGAAAAATTTGTTGTCTTCTCAACCATTTCTTAGCTTCAAACTCCCATAACTCGCGAACGGATTGTCCAAACCCAAAAATTCCTATTGCCTCTGAAAGTAGAAAGTCGTACGAAAACAACGGTGTGTGTGTTTTTTCCCAAGGCCATTCTGGCTAAGCGTTTGGAGCAGCAGAAGTGCGAAAAATTTGGTGTCTTCTAAACCATTTCTTAGCTTCCAACTCCCATATCTCGCGAACGGATTGACCAAACCCAAAAATTCCTATTGCGTCTGAATGTAGAAACTCGCCCGATTACAACGGTGTGTGTATGTTTTCCCTAGACCATTCTGGTTAAGCGTTTGGTGCAGCAGAAGTGCGAAAAATTTGTTGCCTTCTCAAACATTTCTTAGCTTCAAACTCCCATATCTCGCGAACGGATTGACCACACACAAAAATTCCTGCTGCGTCTGAATCTAGAAACTCGCCCGATTCCAACGGTATGTGTATTTTTTCCCTTGGCCGTTCTGGTTAAGCGTTTGGGCCGGCAGAAGTGCGAAAAATTTGTTGCCTTCTCAACCATTTATTAGCTTCCAACTCCCATATCTCGCGAACGGATTGACCGAACCCAAAAATTTCTATTACATATGAAAGTAGAAACTCGCCCGATTGCAACGGTATGTGTATTTTTTCCCTAGGCCATTCTGGTTAAGCGTTTGGTGCAGCAGAAGTGCGAAAAATTTGTTGGCTTCTCAAGCATATCTTAGCTTCAAACACCCATATCTCGCGAACGGATTGACCAAACCTAAAAATTCCTGCTGCGTCTGAATGAAGAAACTCGCCCGATTACAACGGTATGTGTATTTTTTCCCTAGGCCATTCTGGTTAAGCGTTTGGAGCAGCAGAAGTGCGAAAAATTTGTTGCCTTCTCAACCATTTCTTAGCTTCAAACTCCCACATCTCGCGAACGGATTGACCAAACCCAAAAATTCCTACTACATCTGAATGTAGAAACTCGCCCGATTACAACGTATGTGTATTTTTACCTAGGCCATTCTGGCTAAGCGTTTGGAACAGCAGAAGTGAGTAAAATCTGTTGTCTTCTCAACCATTTCGTAGCTTCAAACTCCCACATCTCGCGAACGGATTGATCAAACCCAAAAATTCCTACTACATCTGAAAGTAGAAACTCGCCCGATTACAAAGGTATGTGTATTTTTTCCCTAGTCCATTCTGGTTAAGCGTTTGGAGCAGCAGAAATGCGAAAAATTTGTTGCTTTCTCAACCATTTCTTAGTTTCAAACTGCCACATCTCGCGAACGGATTGAACAAACCCAAAAATTCCTACTATATCTGAAACTAGAAACTCGACCGATTACAGCGGTATGTGTATTTTTCCCTAGGCCACTCTGTTTAAGCGTTTGGAGCAGCAGAAGTGCGAAATATTTGTTGTCTTCTCAACCATTTCTTAGCTTCAAACTCCCACATCTCGCGAACGGATTGACCAAACCCAAAAATTTCTATTGCGTCTGAATGTAGAAACTCGCCCGATTCCAACGGTATGTGTATTTTTTCACTTGGCCGTTCTGGTTAAGCGTTTGGGGCAGCAGAAGTGCGAAAAATTTGTTGCCTACTCAACCATTTATTAGCTTCCAACTCCCATATCTCGCGAACGGATTGACCAAACCCAAAAATTTCAATTACATATGAAAGTAGAAGCTCGCCCGATTTCAACGGTATGTGTATTTTTTCCCTAGGCCATTCTGGTTAAGCGTTTGGTGCAGCAGAAGTGCGAAAAATTTGTTGTCTTCTCAACCATTTCTAAGCTTCAAACTCCCACATCTCGCGAACGGATTGACCAAACCCAAAAATTCCTACTAGATCTGAAAGTAGAAACTCGCCCGATTACAAAGGTATGTGTATTTTTTCACTAGGCCATTCTGATTAAGCGTTTGGAGCAACAGAAGTGCGAAAAATTTGTTGGCTTCTCAAGCATTTCTTAGCTTCAAACACCCATATCACGCGAACGGATTGACCAAACCTAAAAATTCCTGCTGCGTCTGAATGAAGAAACTCGCCCGATTACAACGGTATGTGTATTTTTTCCCTAGGCCATTCTGGTTAAGCGTTTGGAGCAGCAGAAGTGCGAAAAATTTGTTGCCTTCTCAACCATTTCTTAGCTTCAAACTCCCACATCTCGCGAACGGATTGACCAAACCCAAAAATTCCCATTGCGTCTGAATGTAGAAACTCGCCCGATAACAACGGTGTGTGTATGTTTTCCCTAGGCCATTCTGCTTAAGCGTTTGGTGCAGCAGAATTGCGAAAAATTTGTTGCCTTCTCAAACATTTCTTAGCTTCAAACTCCCATATCTCGCGAACGGATTGACCACACACAAAAATTCCTGCTGCGTCTGAATGTAGAAACTCGCCCGATTACAACAGTATGTGTATTTTTTCCCTAGGCCATTCTGGTTAAGCGTTTGGAGCAGCAGAAGTGCGAAAAATTTGTTGCCTTCTCAACCATTTCTTAGCTTCAAACTCCCACATCTCGCGAACGGATTGACCAAACCCAAAAATTCCTACTCTATCTGAAAGTAGAAACTCGCCCGATTACAAAGGTATGTGTATTTTTTCCCTAGGCCATTCTGGTTAAGCGTTTGGAGCAGCAGAAGTGCGAAAAATTTGTTGCCTTCTCAACCATTTCTTAGCTTCAAACTCCCACATCTCGCGAACGGATTGACCAAACCCAAAAATTCCTATTGCGTCTGAAAGTAGAAACTCGTACGATAACAACGGTATGTGTATTTTTTCCCAAGGCCAACCTGGTTAAGCGTCTGGAGCAGCTGAAATGCGCAAAATTTGTTGCTTTCTCAGCCATTTCGTAGCTTCCAACTCCCATATCTCGCGAACGGATTGACCAATCCCAAAAATTCCTATTGCGTCTGAATGTAGAAACTCGCCCGACTACAACGGTATGTGTATTTTTTCCGTAGGCCATTCTGGTTAAGCGTTTGGAGCAGCAGAAGTGCGAAAAATTTGTTGCCTTCTCAAACATTTCTTAGCTTCAAACTCCCATATCTCGCGAACGGATTGACCACACCCAAAAATTCCTGCTGCGTCTGAATGTAGAAACTCGCCCGATTACAACGGTATGTGTATTTTTTCCCTAGGCCGTTCTGGTGAAGCGTTTTGGGCAGCAGAAGTGCGAAAAATTTGTTGCCTTCTCAAACATTTCTTAGCTTCCAACTCCCATATCGCGCGAACGGATTGACCAAACCCAAAAATTTCTATTACATATGAAAGTAGAAGCTTGCCCGATTACAACGGCATGTGTATTTTTCCCTAGGCCATTCTGGTTATGCGATTGGAGCAGCAGAAGTGCGAAAAATTTGTTGTTTTCTCAACCACAACTTAGCTTCAAACTCCCACATCTCGCAAACGGATTGACCAAACCCAAAAATGTCCTACTACATCTGAAAGTAGAAATTCGCCCGATTACAACGGTATGTGTATTTTTTCCCTAGGCTATTCTGGTTAAGCGTTTGGAGCAGCAGAAATGCGAAAAATTTGTTGCCTTCTCAACCATTTCTTAGTTTCAAACTGCCACATCTCGCGAACGGATTGAACAAACCCAAAAATTCCTACTATATCTGAAACTAGAAACTCGACCGATTACAGCGGTATGTGTATTTTTCCCTAGGCCACTCTGTTTAAGCGTTTGGAGCAGCAGAAGTGCGAAATATTTGTTGTCTTCTCAACCATTTCTTAGCTTCAAACTCCCACATCTCGCGAACGGATTGCTCAAACCCAAAAATTCCTGCTACATCTGAAAGTTGAAACTCGCCCGATTACAAAGGTATGTGTATTTTCTCCCTAGTCCATTCTGGTTAAGCGTTTGGAGCAGCAGAAATGCGAAAAATTTGTTGTCTTCTCAACCATTTCTTAGCTTCAAACTGCCAGATCTCGCGAACGGATTGACCAAACCCAAAAATTCCTACTATATCTGAAAGTAGAAACTCGCCCGATTACAAAGGTATGTGTATTCTTTCCCTAGGCCATTCTGGTTAAGCGTTTGGAGCAGCAGAAGTGCGAAAAATTTGTTGTCTTCTCAACCATTTCTTAGCTACAAACTCCCACATCTCGCGAACGGATTGACCAAACCCAAAAATTCCTATTGCGTCTGAAAGTAGAAACCCGTACGATAACAACGATATGTGTATTTTTTCCCAAGGCCATTCTGGTTAAGCGTTTGGAGCAGGTGAAATGCCCAAAATTTGTTGCCTTCTCAACCATTTCTTAGCTTCCAACTCCCATATCTCGCGAACGGATTGACCAAACCCAAAAATTCCTATTGCGTCTGAATGTAGAAACTCGCCCGATTACAACGGTGTGTGTATGTTTTCCCTAGGCCATTCTGGTTAAGCGTTTGGTGCAGCAGAAGTGCGAGAAATTTGTTGCCTTCTCAAACATTTCTTAGCTTCAAACTCCCATATCTCGCGAACGGATTGACCACACCCAAAAATTCCTGCTGCGTCTGAATGTAGAAACTCGCCCGATTCCAACGGTATGTGTATTCTTTCCCTTGGCCGTTCTGGTTAAGCGTTTGGGGCAGCAGAAGTGCGAAAAATTTGTTGCCTTCTCAACCATTTATTAGCTTCCAACTCCCATATCTCGCGAACGGATCGACCAAACTCAAAAATTCCTATTACATCTGAAAGTAGAAACTCGCTCGATTACAAAGGTATGTGTATTTTTACCCTAGTCCATTCTGGTTAAGCGTTTGGAGCAGCAGAAGTGCGAAAAATTTGTTGCCTTCTCAAGCATTTCTTAGCTTCAAACTCCCACATCTCGCGAACGGATTGACCAAACCCAAAAATTCCTATTGCGTCTGAAAGTAGAAACTCTTACGATAACAACGGTATGTGTATTTTTTCCCAAGGCCATTCTGGTTAAGCGTTTGGAGCAGCTGAAATGCGCAAAATTTGTTGCCTTCTCAACCATTTCTTAGCTTCGAACTCCCATATCTCGCGAACGGATTGACCACACCCAAAAATTCCTGCTGCGTCTGAATGTAGAAACTCGCCCGATTACAACGGTATGTGTATTTTTTCCCTAGGCCGTTCTGGTTAAGCGTTTGGGGCAGCAGAAGTGTGAAAAATTTGTTGCCTTCTCAAACATTTCTTAGCTTCCAACTCCCATACCGCGCGAACGGATTGACCAAACCCAAAAATTTCTATTACATATGAAAGTAGAAGCTCGCCCGATTACAACGGTATGTGTATTTTTTCACTAGGCCATTCTGATTAAGCGTTTGGAGCAACAGAAGAGCGAAAAATTTGTTGGCTTCTCAAGCATTTCTTAGCTTCAAACACCCATATCTCGCGAACGGATTGACTAAACCCAAAAATATCCTTCTACATCTGAAAGTAGAAACTCGCCCGATTACAACGGTATGTATATTTTCTCCCTAGGCCATTCTGGTTAAGCGTTTGGAGCAGCAGAAGTGCGAAAAATTTATTGCCTTCACAACCATTTCTTAGCTTCAAACTCCCATATCTCGCGAACGGATTGATCAAACCCAAAAATCCCTACTGCGTCTGAATGTAGAAACTCGCCCGATTACAACGGTATGTGTATTTTTCCCTAGGCCACTCTGTTTAAGCGTTTGGAGCAGCAGAAGTGCGAAATATTTGTTGTCTTCTCAACCATTTCTTAGCTTCAAACTCCCATATCTCGCGAACGGATTGACCAAACCCAAAAATTCCTGCTGCGTCTGAATGTAGAAACTCGCCCGATTACAACGGTATGTGCATTTTTTCCCTAGGCCATTCTGGTTAAGCGATTGGAGCAGCAGAAGTGCGAAAAATTTGTTGTTTTCTCAACCACATCTTAGCTTCAAACTCCCACATCTCGCGAACGGATTGACCAAACCCAAAAATATCCTACTACATCTGAAAGTAGAAACTCGCCCGATTACAAAGGTATGTGTATTTTTTCCCTAGGCCATTCTGGTTAAGCGTTTGGAGCAGCAGAAGTACGAAAAATTTGTTGCCTTCTCAAACATTTCTTAGCTTCAAACTCCCATATCTCGCGAACGGATTGACCACACCCAAAAATCCTGCTGCTTCTGAATGTGGAAACTCGCCCGATTACAACGGTATGTGTATTTTTTCCCTAGGCCGTTCTGGTTAAGCGTTTGGAGCAGCAGAAGTGCGAAAAATTTGGTGTCTTCTCAAACATTTCTTAGCTTCAAACTCCCACATCTCGCGAACGGATTGACCAAACCCAAAAATTCCTATTGCGTCTGAAAGTTGAAACTCGTACGATAACAACGGTATGTGTATTTTTTCCCAAGGCCATTCTGGTTAAGCGTTTGGAGCAGCTGAAATGCGCAAAATTTGTTGCATTCTCAACCATTTCTTAGCTTCCAACTCCCATATCTCGCGAACGGATTGACCAATCCCAAAAATTCCTATTGCATCTGAATGTAGAAACTCGCCCGATTACAACGGTATGTGTATTTTTTCCCTAGGCCATTCTGGTTAAGCGTTTGGAGCAGCAGAAGTGCGAAAAATTTGTTGTGTTCTCAACCACATCTTAGCTTCAAACTCCCACATCTCGCGAACTGATTGACCAAACCCAAAAATATCCTACTACATCTGAAAGTAGAAAATCGCCCGATTACAACGGTATGGATATTTTCTCCCTAGGCCATTCTGGTTAAGCGTTTGGAGCAGCAGAAGTGCGAAAAATTTGTTGACTTCTCAACCATTTCTTAGCTTCAAACACCCGTATCTCGCGAACGGATTGATCAAACCCAAAAATCCCTACTGCGTCTGAATGTAGAAACTCGCCCGATTACAACGGTATGTGTATTTTTCCCCAGGCCACTCTGTTTAAGCGTTTGGAGCAGCAGAAGTGCGAAATATTTGTTGTCTTCTCAACCATTTCTTAGCTTCAAACTCCCACATCTCGCGAACGGATTGATCAAACCCAAAAAGTCCTACTACATCTGAAAGTAGAAACTCGCCCGATTACAAAGGTATGTGTATTTTTTCCCTAGTCCATTCTGGTTAAGCGTTTGGAGCAGCAGAAGTGCGAAAAATTTGTTGTTTTCTCAACCACATCTTAGCTTCAAACTCCCACATCTCGCGAACGGATTGACCAAACCCAAAAATATCCTACTACATCTGAAAGTGGAAACTCGCCCGATTACAACGGTATGTATATTTTCTCCCTAGGCCATTCTGGTTAAGCGTTTGGAGCAGCAGAAGTGCGAAAAATTTGTTGACTTCTCAACCATTTCTTAGCTTCAAACTCCCATATCTCGCGAACGGATTGATCAAACCCAAAAATCCCTACTGCGTCTGAATGTAGAAACTCGCCCGATTACAACGGTATGTGTATTTTTCCCCAGGCCACTCTGTTTAAGCGTTTGGAGCAGCAGAAGTGCGAAATATTTGTTGTCTTCTCAACCATTTCTTAGCTTCAAACTCCCACATCTCGCGAACGGATTGATCAAACCCAAAAATTCCTACTACATCTGAAAGTAGAAACTCGCCCGATTACAAAGGTATGTGTATTTCTTCCCTAGTCCATTCTGGTTAAGCGTTTGGAGCAGCAGAAATGCGAAAAATTTGTTGTCTTCTCAACCATTTCTTAGCTTCAGACTGCCACATCTCGCGAACGGATTGACCAAACCCAAAAATTCCTATTGCGTCTGAATGTAGAAACTTGCCCGATTACAACGGTGTGTGTATTTTTTCCCTAGGCCATTCTGGTTAAGCGTTTGGTGCAGCAGAAGTGCGAAGAATTTGTTGCCTTCTCAACTATTTCTTAGCTTCAAACAACCATATCTCGCGAACGGATTGACCAAACCGAAAAATTCCTGCTGCGTCTGAATGTAGAAACTCGCCCGATTCCAACGGTATGTGTATTCTTTCCCTTGGCCGTTCTGGTTAAGCGTTTGGGGCAGCAGAAGTGCGAAAAATTTGTTGCCTTCTCAACCATTTATTAGCTTCCAACTCCCATATCTCGCGAACGGATTGACCAAACCCAAAAATTTCTATTATATATGAAAGTAGAAGCTCGCCCGATTGCAACGGTATGTGTATTTTTTCCCTAGGCCATTCTGGTTAAGCGTTTGGAGCAGCAGAAGTGCGAAAAATTTGTTGCCTTCTCAAACATTTCTTAGCTTCAATCTCCCATATCTCGCGAACGGATTGACCACACCCAAAAATTCCTGCTGCGTCTGAATGTAGAAACTCGCCCGATTCCAACGGTATGTGTATTCTTTCCCTTGGCCGTTCTGGTTAAGCGTTTGGGGCAGCAGAAGTGCGAAAAATTTGTTGCCTTCTCAACCATTTATTAGCTTCCAACTCCCATATCTCGCGAACGGATTGACCAAACCCAAAAATTTCTATTACATATGAAAGTAGAAGCTCGCCCGATTACAACGGCATGTGTATTTTTCCCTAGGCCATTCTGGTTATGCGATTGGAGCAGCAGAAGTGCGAAAAATTTGTTGTTTTCTCAACCACATCTTAGCTTCAAACTCCCACATCTCGCAAACGGATTGACCAAACCCAAAAATATCCTACTACATCTGAAAGTAGAAACTCGCCCGATTACACAGGTATGTGTATTTTTTCACTAGGCTATTCAGGTTAAGCGATTGGAGCATCAGAAGTGCGAAAAATTTGTTGCCTTCTCAAGCATTTCTTAGCTTCAAACTCCCACATCTCGCGAACGGATTGACCAAACCCAAAAATTCCTATTGCGTCTGAAAGTAGAAACTCTTACGATAACAACGGTATGTGTATTTTTTCCCAAGGCCATTCTGGTTAAGCGTTTGGAGCAGCTGAAATGCGCAAAATTTGTTGCCTTCTCAACCATTTCTTAGCTTCCAACTCCCATATCTCGCGAACGGATTGACCAAACCCAAAAATTCCTATTGCGTCTGAATGTAGAAACTCGCCCGATTACAACGGTATGTGTATTTTTTCCCTAGGCCATTCTGGTTAAGCGTTTGGAGCAGCAGAAGTGCGAAAAATTTGTTGCCTTCTCAACCATTTCTTAGCTTCAAACTCCCATATCTCGCGAACGGATTGACCAAACCCAAAAATTCCTGCTGCGTCTGAATGTAGAAACTCGCCCGATTACATCGGTATGTGTATTTTTCCCTAGGCCACTCTGGTTAAGCGTTTGGAGCAGCAGAAGTGCGAAAAATTTGTTGTCTTCTCAACCATTTCTTAGCTTCAAACTGCCACATCTCGCGAACGGATGGACCAAACCCAAAAATTCCTACTCTATCTGAAAGTAGAAACTCGCCCGATTACAACGGTATGTGTATTTTTTTCCTAGGCCATTCTGGTTAAGCGTTTAGAGCAGCAGAAGTGCGAAAAATTTGTTGCCTTCTCAACCATTTCTTAGCTTCAAACTCCCACATCTCGCGAACGGATTGAACAAACCCAAAAATTCCTATTGCGTCTGAATGTAGAAACTCGCCCGATTACAACGGTATGTGTATTTTTTCCCTAGGCCATTCTGGTTAAGCGTTTGGAGCAGCTGAAATGCGCAAAATTTGTTGCTTTCTCAGCCATTTCTTAGCTTCCAACACCCATATCTCGCGAACGGATTGACCAATCCCAAAAATTCCTATTGGGTCTGAACGTAGAAACTCGCCCGATTACAACGGTATGTGTATTTTTTCCCTAGGCCATTCTGGTTAAGCGTTTGGAGCAGCAGAATTGCGAAAAATTTGTTGCCTTCTCAAACATTTCTTAGCTTCAAACTCCCATATCTCGCGAACGGATTGACCAAACCCAAAAATTCCTATTGCGTCTGAAAGTAGAAACTCGTACGATAACAACGGTATGTGTATTTTTTCCCAAGGCCATTCTGGTTAAGCGTTTGGAGCAGCAGAAGTACGAAAAATTTGTTGCCTTCTCAAACATTTCTTATCTTCCAACTCCCATACCGCGCGAACGGATTGACCAAACCCAAAAATATCCTTCTACATCTGAAAGTAGAAACTCGCCCGATTACAACGGTATGTATATTTTCTCCCTAGGCCATTCTGGTTAAGCGTTTGGAGCAGCAGAAGTGCGAAAAATTTGTTGCCTTCTCAACCATTTCTTAGCTTCAAACTCCCATATCTCGCGAACGGATTGATCAAACCCAAAAATCCCTACTGCGTCTGAATGTAGAAACTCGCCCGATTACAACGGTATGTGTATTTTTCCCTAGGCCACTCAGTTTAAGCGTTTGGAGCAGCAGAAGTGCGAAATATTTGTTGTCTTCTCAACCATTTCTTAGCTTCAAACTCCCATATCTCGCGAACGGATTGACCAAACCCAAAAATTCCTGCTGCGTCTGAATGTAGAAACTCGCCCGATTACAACGGTATGTGCATTTTTTCCCTAGGCCATTCTGGTTAAGCGATTGGAGCAGCAGAAGTGCGAAAAATTTGTTGTTTTCTCAACCACATCTTAGATTCAAACTCCCACATCTCGCGAACGGATTGACCAAACCCAAAAATATCCTACTACATCTGAAAGTAGAAACTCGCCCGATTACAACGGTATGTGTATTTTTTCCCTAGGCCATTCTGGTTAAGCGTTTGGAGCAGCAGAAGTACGAAAAATTTGTTGCCTTCTCAAACATTTCTTAGCTTCAAACTCCCATATCTCGCGAACGGATTGACCACACACAAAAATCCTGCTGCTTCTGAATGTGGAAACTCGCCCGATTACAACGGTATGTGTATTTTTTCCCTAGGCCGTTCTGGTTAAGCGTTTGGAGCAGCAGAAGTGCGAAAAATTTGGTGTCTTCTCAAACATTTCTTAGCTTCAAACTCCCACATCTCGCGAACGGATTGACCAAACCCAAAAATTCCTATTGCGTCTGAAAGTAGAAACTCGTACGATAACAACGGTATGTGTATTTTTTCCCAAGGCCATTCTGGTTAAGCGTTTGGAGCAGCTGAAATGCGCAAAATTTGTTGCATTCTCAACCATTTCTTAGCTTCCAACTCCCATATCTCGCGAACGGATTGACCAATCCCAAAAATTCCTATTGCATCTGAATGTAGAAACTCGCCCGATTACAACGGTATGTGTATTTTTTCCCTAGGCCATTCTGGTTAAGCGTTTGGAGCAGTAGAAGTGCGAAAAATTTGTTGTTTTCTCAACCACATCTTAGCTTCAAACTCCCACATCTCGCGAACGGATTGACCAAACCCAAAAATATCCTACTACATCTGAAAGTAGAAACTCGCCCGATTACAACGGTATGTATATTTTCTCCCTAGGCCATTCTGGTTAAGCGTTTGGAGCAGCAGAAGTGCGAAAAATTTGTTGACTTCTCAACCATTTCTTAGCTTCAAACTCCCATATCTCGCGAACGGATTGATCAAACCCAAAAATCCCTACTGCGTCTGAATGTAGAAACTCGCCCGATTACAACGGTATGTGTATTTTTCCCTAGGCCACTCTGTTTAAGCGTTTGGAGCAACAGAAGTGCGAAATATTTGTTGTTTTCTCAACAACATCTTAGCTTCAAACTCCCACATCTCGCGAACGGATTGACCAAACCCAAAAATATCCTACTACATCTGAAAGTAGAAACTCGCCCGATTACAAAGGTATGTGTATTTTTTCCCTAGTCCATTCTGGTTAAGCGTTTGGAGCAGCAGAAATGCGAAAAATTTGTTGTCTTCTCAACCATTTGTTAGCTTCAGACTGCCACATCTCGCGAACGGATTGACCAAACCCAAAAATTCCTATTGCGTCTGAATGTAGAAACATGCCCGATTACAACGGTGTGTGTATTTTTTCCCTAGTCCATTCTGGTTAAGCGTTTGGAGCAGCAGAAATGCGAAAAATTTGTTGTCTTCTCAACCATTTGTTAGCTTCAGACTGCCACATCTCGCGAACGGATTGACCAAACCCAAAAATTCCTATTGCGTCTGAATGTAGAAACTTGCCCGATTACAACGGTGTGTGTATTTTTTCCCTGGGCCATTCTGGTTAAGCGTTTGGTGCAGCAGAAGTGCGAAAAATTTGTTGCCTTCTCAACTATTTCTTAGCTTCAAACAACCATATCTCGCGAACGGATTGACCAAACCGAAAAATTCCTGCTGCGTCTGAATGTAGAAACTCGCCCGATTCCAACGGTATGTGTATTTTTTCCCTTGGCCGTTCTGGTTAAGCGTTTGGGGCAGCAGAAGTGCGAAAAATTTGTTGCCTTCTCAACCATTTATTAGCTTCCAACTCCCATATCTCGCGAACGGATTGACCAAACCCAAAAATTTCTATTACATATGAAAGTAGAAGCTTGCCCGATTACAACGGTATGTGTATTTTTTCCCTAGGCCATTCTGGTTAAGCGTTTGGTGCAGCAGAAGTGCGAAAAATTTGTTGTCTTCTCCACCATTTCTTAGTTTCAAACTCCCACATCTCGCGAACGGATTGACCAAACCCAAAAATTCCTACTACATCTGAAAGTAGAAACTCGCCCGAATACAAAGGTATGTGTATTTTTTCACTAGGCCATTCTGATTAAGCGTTTGGAGCAACAGAAGTGCGAGAAATTTGTTGGCTTCTCAAGCATTTCTTAGCTTCAAACACCCATATCTCGCGAACGGATTGACCAAACCCAAAAATTCCTGCTGCGTCTGAATGTAGAAACTCGCCCGATTACAACGGTATGTGTATTTTTTCCCTAGGCCATTCTGGTTAAGCGTTTGGAGCAGCTGAAATGCGCAAAATTTGTTGCTTTCTCAGCCATTTCTTAGCTTCCAACACCCATATCTCGCGAACGGATTGACCAATCCCAAAAATTCCTATTGCGTCTGAATGTAGAAACTCGCCCGATTACAACGGTATGTGTATTTTTTCCCTAGGCCATTCTGGTTAAGCGTTTGGAGCAGCAGAATTGCGAAAAATTTGTTGCCTTCTCAAACATTTCTTAGCTTCAAACTCCCATATCTCGCGAACGGATTGACCACACCCAAAAATTCCTGCTGCGTCTGAATGTAGAAACTCGCTCGATTACAACGGTATGTGTATTTTTTCCCTAGGCCGTTCTGGTTAAACGTTTGGGGCAGCAGAAGTGCGAAAAATTTGTTGCCTTCTCAAACATTTCTTAGCTTCCAACTCCCATACCGCGCGAACGGATTGACCAAACCCAAAAATTTCTATTACATATGAAAGTAGAAGCTCGCCCGATTACAACGGTAAGTGTATTTTTCCCTAGGCCATTCTGGTTAAGCGATTGGAGCAGCAGAAGTGCGAAAAATTTGTTGTTTTCTCAACCACATCTTAGCTTCAAACTCCCACATGTCGCGAACGGATTGACCAAACCCAAAAATATCCTACTACATCTGAAAGTAGAAATTCGCCCGATTACAAAGGTATGTGTATTTTTTCCCTAGGCCATTCTGGTTCAGCGTTTGGAGCAGCAGAAGTTCGAAAAATTTGTTGTCTTCTTAACCATTTCTTAGCTTCAAACTCCCACATCACGCGAACGGATTGACCAAACCCAAAAATTCCTACTACATCTGAAAGTAGAAACTCGCCCGATTACAACGATATGTGTATTTTTTCACTAGGCCATTCTGGTTAACTGTTTGGAGCAGCAGAAGTGCGAAAAATTTGTTGCCTTCTCAACCATTTCTTAGCTTGAAACTCCCATATCTCGCGAACGGATTGATCAAACCCAAAAATCCCTACTGCGTCTGAATGTAGAAACTCGCCCGATTACAACGGTATGTGTATTTTTCCCTAGGCAACTCTGTTTAAGCGTTTGGAGCAGCAGAAGTGCGAAATATTTGTTGTTTTCTCAACCACATCTTAGCTTCAAACTCCCACATCTCGCGAACGGATTGACCAAACCCAAAAATATCCTACTACATCTGAAAGTAGAAACTCGCACGATTACAACGGTATGTGTATTTTTTCCCTAGGCCATTCTGGTTAAGCGTTTGGAGCAGCAGAAGTACGAAAAATTTGTTGCCTTCTCAAACATTTCTTAGCTTCAAACTCCCATATCTCGCGAACGGATTGACCACACCCAAAAATCCTGCTGCTTCTGAATGTGGAAACTCGCCCGATTACAACGGTATGTGTATTTTTTCCCTAGGCCGTTCTGGTTAAGCGTTTGGAGCAGCAGAAGTGCGAAAAATTTGGTGTCTTCTCAAACATTTCTTAGCTTCAAACTCCCACATCTCGCGAACGGATTGACCAAACCCAAAAATTCCTATTGCGTCTGAAAGTAGAAACTCGTACGATAACAACGGTATGTGTATTTTTTCCCAAGGCCATTCTGGTTAAGCGTTTGGAGCAGCTGAAATGCGCAAAATTTGTTGCATTCTCAACCATTTCTTAGCTTCCAACTCCCATATCTCGCGAACGGATTGACCAATCCCAAAAATTCCTATTGCATCTGAATGTAGAAACTCGCCCGATTACAACGGTATGTGTATTTTTTCCCTAGGCCATTCTGGTTAAGCGTTTGGAGCAGTAGAAGTGCGAAAAATTTGTTGTTTTCTCAACCACATCTTAGCTTCAATCTCCCACATCTCGCGAACGGATTGACCAAACCCAAAAATATCCTACTACATCTGAAAGTAGAAACTCGCCCGATTACAACGGTATGTATATTTTCTCCCTAGGCCATTCTGGTTAAGCGTTTGGAGCAGCAGAAGTGCGAAAAATTTGTTGACTTCTCAACCATTTCTTAGCTTCAAACTCCCATATCTCGCGAACGGATTGATCAAACCCAAAAATCCCTACTGCGTCTGAATGTAGAAACTCGCCCGATTACAACGGTATGTGTATTTTTTCCCTAGGCCATTCTGGTTAAGCGTTTGGAGCAGCAGAAGTACGAAAAATTTGTTGCCTTCTCAAACATTTCTTAGCTTCAAACTCCCATATCTCGCGAACGGATTGACCACACCCAAAAATCCTGCTGCTTCTGAAAGTGGAAACTCGCCCGATTACAACGGTATGTGTATTTTTTCCCTAGGCCGTTCTGGTTAAGCGTTTGGAGCAGCAGAAAAGTGCGAAAAATTTGGTGTCTTCTCAAACATTTCTTAGCTTCAAACTCCCACATCTCGCGAACGGATTGACCAAACCCAAAAATTGCTATTGCGTCTGAAAGTAGAAACTCGTACGATAACAACGGTATGTGTATTTTTTCCCAAGGCCATTCTGGTTAAGCGTTTGGAGCAGCTGAAATGCGCAAAATTTGTTGCATTCTCAACCATTTCTTAGCTTCCAACTCCCATATCTCGCGAACGGATTGACCAATCCCAAAAATTCCTATTGCATCTGAATGTAGAAACTCGCCCGATTACAACGGTATGTGTATTTTTTCCCTAGGCCATTCTGGTTAAGCGTTTGGAGCAGTAGAAGTGCGAAAAATTTGTTGTTTTCTCAACCACATCTTAGCTTCAATCTCCCACATCTCGCGAACGGATTGACCAAACCCAAAAATATCCTACTACATCTGAAAGTAGAAACTCGCCCGATTACAACGGTATGTATATTTTCTCCCTAGGCCATTCTGGTTAAGCGTTTGGAGCAGCAGAAGTGCGAAAAATTTGTTGACTTCTCAACCATTTCTTAGCTTCAAACTCCCATATCTCGCGAACGGATTGATCAAACCCAAAAATCCCTACTGCGTCTGAATGTAGAAACTCGCCCGATTACAACGGTATGTGTATTTTCTCCCTAGTCCATTCTGGTTAAGCGTTTGGAGCAGCAGAAATGCGAAAAATTTGTTGTCTTCTCAACCATTTCTTAGCTTCAAACTGCCACATCTCGCGAACGGATTGACCAAACCCAAAAATTCCTACTATATCTGAAAGTAGAAACTCGCCCGATTACAAAGGTATGTGTATTCTTTCCCTAGGCCATTCTGGTTAAGCGTTTGGAGCAGCAGAAGTGCGAAAAATTTGTTGTCTCCTCAACCATTTCTTAGCTACAAACTCCCACATCTCGCGAACGGATTGACCAAACCCAAAAATTCCTATTGCGTCTGAATGTAGAAACTCGCCCGATTCCAACGGTATGTGTATTTTTTCCCTTGGCCGTTCTGGTTAAGCGTTTGGGGCAGCAGAAGTGCGAAAAATTTGTTGCCTTCTCAACCATTTATTAGCTTCCAACTCCCATATCTCGCGAACGGATTGACCAAACCCAAAAATTTCAATTACATATGAAAGTAGAAGCTCGCCCGATTTCAACGGTATGTGTATTTTTTCCCTAGGCCATTCTGGTTAAGCGTTTGGTGCAGCAGAATTGCGAAAAATTTGTTGTCTTCTCAACCATTTCTAAGCTTCAAACTCCCACATCTCGCGAACGGATTGACCAAACCCAAAAATTCCTACTAGATCTGAAAGTAGAAACTCGCCCGATTACAAAGGTATGTGTATTTTTTCACTAGGCCATTCTGATTAAGCGTTTGGAGCAACAGAAGTGCGAAAAATTTGTTGGCTTCTCAAGCATTTCTTAGCTTCAAACACCCATATCACGCGAACGGATTGACCAAACCTAAAAATTCCTGCTGCGTCTGAATGAAGAAACTCGCCCGATTACAACGGTATGTGTATTTTTTCTCTAGGCCATTCTGGTTAAGCGTTTGGAGCAGCAGAAGTGCGAAAAATTTGTTGCCATCTCAACCATTTCTTAGCTTCAAACTCCCACATCTCGCGAACGGATTGACCAAACCCAAAAATTCCTACTACATCTGAATGTAGAAACTCGCCCGATTACAACGGTATGTGTATTTTTTCCCTAGGGCATTCTGGTTAAGCGTTTGGAGCAGCTAAAGTGCGAAAAATTTGTTGTCTTCTCAACCATTTCTTAGCTTCAAACTCCCACATCTCGCGAACGGATTGACCAAACCCAAAAACTCCTAATACATCTGAAAGTAGAAACTAGCCTGATTACAACGGTATGTGTATTTTCTCCCTAGGCCGTTCTGGTTAAGCGTTTGGTGCAGCAGAAGTGCGAAAAATTTGTTGTTTTCTGAACCACATCTTAGCATCAAACTCCCATATCTCGCGAACGAATTGACCAAACCCAAAAATTCCTGCTGCGTCTGAATGTAGAAACTCGCCCGATTACAACGGTATGTGTATTTTTTCCCTAGGCCATTCTGGTTAAGCGTTTGAAGCAGCAGAAATGCGAAAAATTTGTTGTCCTCTCAAACATTTCTTAGCTTCAAACTCCCATATCTCGCGAACGGATTGACCAAACCCAAAAATTCCTATTGCGTCTGAAAGTAGAAACACGTACGACAACAACGGTATGTGTATTTTTTCCCAAGGCCATTCTGGTTAAGCGTTTGGAGCAGCTGAAATGCCCAAAATTTGTTGCCTTCTCAACCATTTCTTAGCTTCCAACTCCCATATCTCGCGAACGGATTGACAAAACCCAAATATTCCTATTGCGTCTGAATGTAGAAACTCGCCCGATTACAACGGTATCTGTATTTTTTCCCTAGGCCATTCTGGTTAAGCGTTTGGAGCAGCGGAAGTGCGAAAAATTTGTTGTCTTCTCAACCATTTCTGGGCTTCAAACTCCCACATCTCGCGAACGGATTGACCAAAGCCAAAAATTCCTACTACATCTGAAAGAAGAAACTCGCCCGATTACAGAGGTATGTGTATTTTTTCACTAGGCCATTCTGGTTAAGCGTTTGGAGCAGCAGAAGTGCGAATAATTTGTTGCCTTCTCAAGCATTTCCTAGCTCCAAACTCCCATATCTCGCGAACGGATTGACCAAACCCAAAAATTCCTGCTGCGTCTGAATGTAGAAACTCGCCCGATTACAACGGTATGAGTATTTTTTCCCTAGGCCATTCTGGTTAAGCGTTTGGAGCAGCAGAAGTTCGAAAAATTTGTTGCCTTCTCAACTATTTCTTAGCTTCAAACAACCATATCTCGAGAACGGATTGACCAAACCGAAAAATTCCTGCTGCGTCTGAATGTAGAAACTCGCCCGCTACAACGGTATGTGTATTTTTTCCCTAGGCCATTCTGGTTAAGCGTTTGGAGCAGCAGAAATGCGAAACATTTGGTGCTTTCTCAACCATTTCTTAGTTTCAAACTGCCACATCTCGCGAACGGATTGAACAAACCCAAAAATTCCTACTATATCTGAAACTAGAAACTCGACCGATTACAGCGGTATGTGTATTTTTCCCTAGGCCACTCTGTTTAAGCGTTTGGAGCAGCAGAAATGCGAAAAATTTGTTGTCTTCTCAACCATTTCTTAGCTTCAAACTGCCACATCTCGCGAACGGATTGACCAAACCCAAAAATTCCTACTATATCTGAAAGTAGAAACTCGCCCAATTACAAAGGTATGTGTATTCTTTCCCTAGGCCATTCTGGTTAAGCGTTTGGAGCAGCAGAAGTGCGAAAAATTTGTTGTCTTCTCAACCATTTCTTAGCTACAAACTCCCACATCTCGCGAACGGATTGACCAAACCCAAAAATTCCTATTGCGTCTGAATGTAGAAACTCGCCCGATTCCAACGGTATGTGTATTTTTTCCCTTGGCCGTTCTGGTTAGGCGTTTGGGGCAGCAGAAGTGCGAAAAATTTGTTGCCTTCTCAACCATTTATTAGCTTCCAACTCCCATATCTCGCGAACGGATTGACCAAACCCAAAAATTTCAATTACATATGAAAGTAGAAGCTCGCCCGATTTCAACGGTATGTGTATTTTTTCCCTAGGCCATTCTGGTTAAGCGTTTGGTGCAGCAGAAGTGCGAAAAATTTGTTGTCTTCTCAACAATTTCTAAGCTTCAAACTCCCACATCTCGCGAACGGATTGACCAAACCCAAAAATTCCTACTAGATCTGAAAGTAGAAACTCGCCCGATTACAAAGGTATGTGTATTTTTTCACTAGGCCATTCTGATTAAGCGTTTGGAGCAACAGAAGTGCGAAAAATTTGTTGGCTTCTCAAGCATTTCTTAGCTTCAAACACCCATATCACGCGAACGGATTGACCAATCCTAAAAATTCCTGCTGCGTCTGAATGAAGAAACTCGCCCGATTACAACGGTATGTGTATTTTTTCCCTAGGCCATTCTGGTTAAGCGTTTGGAGCAGCAGAAGTGCGAAAAATTTGTTGCCATCTCAACCATTTCTTAGCTTCAAACTCCCACATCTCGCGAACGGATTGACCAAACCCAAAAATTCCTACTACATCTGAATGTAGAAACTCGCCCGATTACAACGGTATGTGTATTTTTTCCCTAGGGCATTCTGGTTAAGCGTTTGGAGCAGCAGAAGTGCGAAAAATTTGTTGTCTTCTCAACCATTTCTTAGCTTCAAACTCCCACATCTCGCGAACGGATTGACCAAACCCAAAAACTCCTAATACATCTGAAAGTAGAAACTCGCCTGATTACAACGGTATGTGTATTTTCTCCCTAGGCCGTTCTGGTTAAGCGTTTGGTGCAGCAGAAGTGCGAAAAATTTGTTGTTTTCTGAACCACATCTTAGCATCAAACTCCCATATCTCGCGAACGAATTGACCAAACCCAAAAATTCCTGCTGCGTCTGAATGTAGAAACTCGCCCGATTACAACGGTATGTGTATGTTTTCCCTAGGCCATTCTGGTTAAGCGTTTGAAGCAGCAGAAATGCGAAAAATTTGTTGTCCTCTCAACCATTTCTTAGCTTCAAACTCCCATATCTCGCGAACGGATTGACCAAACCCAAAAATTCCTATTGCGTCTGAAAGTAGAAACACGTACGATAACAACGGTATGTGTATTTTTTCCCAAGGCCATTCTGGTTAAGCGTTTGGAGCAGCTGAAATGCCCAAAATTTGTTGCCTTCTCAACCATTTCTTAGCTTCCAACTCCCATATCTCGCGAACGGATTGAAAAAACCCAAATATTCCTATTGCGTCTGAATGTAGAAACTGGCCCGATTACAACGGTATCTGTATTTTTTCCCTAGGCCATTCTGGTTAAGCGTTTGGAGCAGCGGAAGTGCGAAAAATTTGTTGTCTTCTCAACCATTTCTGGGCTTCAAACTCCCACATCTCGCGAACGGATTGACCAAAGCCAAAAATTCCTACTACATCTGAAAGAAGAAACTCGCCCGATTACAGAGGTATGTGTATTTTTTCACTAGGCCATTCTGGTTAAGCGTTTGGAGCAGCAGAAGTGCGAATAATTTGTTGCCTTCTCAAGCATTTCCTAGCTCCAAACTCCCATATCTCGCGAACGGATTGACCAAACCCAAAAATTCCTGCTGCGTCTGAATGTAGAAACTCGCCCGATTACAACGGTATGAGTATTTTTTCCCTAGGCCATTCTGGTTAAGCGTTTGGAGCAGCAGAAGTTCGAAAAATTTGTTGCCTTCTCAACTATTTCTTAGCTTCAAACAACCATATCTCGAGAACGGATTGACCAAACCGAAAAATTCCTGCTGCGTCTGAATGTAGAAACTCGCCCGCTACAACGGTATGTGTATTTTTTCCCTAGGCCATTCTGTTTAAGCGTTTGGAGCAGCAGAAATGCGAAAAATTTGGTGCTTTCTCAACCATTTCTTAGTTTCAAACTGCCACATCTCGCGAACGGATTGAACAAACCCAAAAATTCCTACTATATCTGAAACTAGAAACTCGACCGATTACAGCGGTATGTGTATTTTTCCCTAGGCCACTCTGTTTAAGCGTTTGGAGCAGCAGAAGTGCGAAATATTTGTTGTCTTCTCAACCATTTCTTAGCTTCAAACTCCCACATCTCGCGAACGGATTGATCAAACCCAAAAATTCCTACTACATCTGAAAGTTGAAACTCGCCCGATTACAAAGGTATGTGTATTTTCTCCCTAGTCCATTCTGGTTAAGCGTTTGGAGCAGCAGAAATGCGAAAAATTTGTTGTCTTCTCAACCATTTCTTAGCTTCAAACTGCCACATCCTGCGAACGGATTGACCAAACCCAAAAATTCCTACTATATCTGAAAGTAGAAACTCGCCCAATTACAAAGGTATGTGTATTCTTTCCCTA
This sequence comes from Ptiloglossa arizonensis, assembly GCF_051014685.1. Lineage (NCBI taxonomy): Eukaryota > Metazoa > Arthropoda > Insecta > Hymenoptera > Colletidae > Ptiloglossa > Ptiloglossa arizonensis. The sequence goes on from NW_027479602.1 coordinate 32,619, forward strand.
GGCCATTCTGGTTAAGCGTTTGGAGCAGCAGAAGTGCGAAAAATTTGTTGTCTTCTCAACCATTTCTTAGCTACAAACTCCCACATCTCGCGAACGGATTGACCAAACCCAAAAATTCCTATTGCGTCTGAATGTAGAAACTCGCCCGATTCCAACGGTATGTGTATTTTTTCCCTTGGCCGTTCTGGTTAGGCGTTTGGGGCAGCAGAAGTGCGAAAAATTTGTTGCCTTCTCAACCATTTATTAGCTTCCAACTCCCATATCTCGCGAACGGATTGACCAAACCCAAAAATTTCAATTACATATGAAAGTAGAAGCTCGCCCGATTTCAACGGTATGTGTATTTTTTCCCTAGGCCATTCTGGTTAAGCGTTTGGTGCAGCAGAAGTGCGAAAAATTTGTTGTCTTCTCAACCATTTCTAAGCTTCAAACTCCCACGTCTCGCGAACGGATTGACCAAACCCAAAAATTCCTACTAGATCTGAAAGTAGAAACTCGCCCGATTACAAAGGTATGTGTACTTTTTCACTAGGCCATTCTGATTAAGCGTTTGGAGCAACAGAAGTGCGAAAAATTTGTTGGCTTCTCAAGCATTTCTTAGCTTCAAACACCCATATCACGCGAACGGATTGACCAAACCTAAAAATTCCTGCTGCGTCTGAATGAAGAAACTCGCCCGATTACAACGGTATGTGTATTTTTTCCCTAGGCCATTCTGGTTAAGCGTTTGGAGCAGCAGAAGTGCGAAAAATTTGTTGCCATCTCAACCATTTCTTAGCTTCAAACTCCCACATCTCGCGAACGGATTGACCAAACCCAAAAATTCCTACTACATCTGAATGTAGAAACTCGCCCGATTACAACGGTATGTGTATTTTTTCCCTAGGGCATTCTGGTTAAGCGTTTGGAGCAGCAGAAGTGCGAAAAATTTGTTGTCTTCTCAACCATTTCTTAGCTTCAAACTCCCACATCTCGCGAACGGATTGACCAAACCCAAAAACTCCTAATACATCTGAAAGTAGAAACTCGCCTGATTACAACGGTATGTGTATTTTCTCCCTAGGCCGTTCTGGTTAAGCGTTTGGTGCAGCAGAAGTGCGAAAAATTTGTTGTTTTCTGAACCACATCTTAGCATCAAACTCCCATATCTCGCGAACGAATTGACCAAACCCAAAAATTCCTACTACATCTGAATGTAGAAACTCGCCCGATTACAACGGTATGTGTATTTTTTCCCTAGGGCATTCTGGTTAAGCGTTTGGAGCAGCAGAAGTGCGAAAAATTTGTTGCCTTCTCAACCATTTATTAGCTTCCAACTCCCATATCTCGCGAACGGATTGACCAAACCCAAAAATTTCAATTACATATGAAAGTAGAAGCTCGCCCGATTTCAACGGTATGTGTATTTTTTCCTAGGCCATTCTGGTTAAGCGTTTGGTGCAACAGAAGTGCGAAAAATTTGTGGTCTTCTCAACCATTTCTAAGCTTCAAACTCCCACATCTCGCGAACGGATTGACCAAACCCAAAAATTCCTACTACATCTGAAAGTAGAAACTCGCCCGATTACAAAGGTATGTGTATTTTTTCACTAGGCCATTCTGATTAAGCGTTTGGAGCAACAGAAGTGCGAAAAATTTGTTGGCTTCTCAAGCATTTCTTAGCTTCAAACACCCATATCACGCGAACGGATTGACCAAACCTAAAAATTCCTGCTGCGTCTGAATGAAGAAACTCGCCCGATTACAACGGTATGTGTATTTTTTCCCTAGGCCATTCTGGTTAAGCGTTTGGAGCAGCAGAAGTGCGAAAAATTTGTTGCCATCTCAACCATTTCTTAGCTTCAAACTCCCACATCTCGCGAACGGATTGACCAAACCCAAAAATTCCTACTACATCTGAATGTAGAAACTCGCCCGATTACAACGGTATGTGTATTTTTTCCCTAGGGCATTCTGGTTAAGCGTTTGGAGCAGCAGAAGTGCGAAAAATTTGTTGTCTTCTCAACCATTTCTTAGCTTCAAACTCCCACATCTCGCGAACGGATTGACCAAACCCAAAAACTCCTAATACATCTGAAAGTAGAAACTCGCCTGATTACAACGGTATGTGTATTTTCTCCCTAGGCCGTTCTGGTTAAGCGTTTGGTGCAGCAGAAGTGCGAAAAATTTGTTGTTTTCTGAACCACATCTTAGCATCAAACTCCCATATCTGGCGAACGAATTGACCAAACCCAAAAATTCCTACTACATCTGAATGTAGAAACTCGCCCGATTACAACGGTATGTGTATTTTTTCCCTAGGGCATTCTGGTTAAGCGTTTGGAGCAGCAGAAGTGCGAAAAATTTGTTGTCTTCTCAACCATTTCTTAGCTTCAAACTCCCACATCTCGCGAACGGATTGACCAAACCCAAAAACTCCTAATACATCTGAAAGTAGAAACTCGCCCGATTACAACGGTATGTGTATTTTTTCCCTAGGGCATTCTGGTTAAGCGTTTGGAGCAGCAGAAGTGCGAAAAATTTGTTGTCTTCTCAACCATTTCTTAGCTTCAAACTCCCACATCTCGCGAACGGACTGACCAAACCCAAAAACTCCTAATACATCTGAAAGTAGAAACTCGCCTGATTACAACGGTATGTGTATTTTCTCCCTAGGCCGTTCTGGTTAAGCGTTTGGTGCAGCAGAAGTGCGAAAAATTTGTTGTTTTCTGAACCACATCTTAGCATCAAACTCCCATATCTCGCGAACGAATTGACCAAACCCAAAAATTCCTACTACATCTGAATGTAGAAACTCGCCCGATTACAACGGTATGTGTATTTTTTCCCTAGGGCATTCTGGTTAAGCGTTTGGAGCAGCAGAAGTGCGAAAAATTTGTTGTCTTCTCAACCATTTCTTAGCTTCAAACTCCCACATCTCGCGAACGGATTGACCAAACCCAAAAACTCCTAATACATCTGAAAGTAGAAACTCGCCCGATTACAACGGTATGTGTATTTTTTCCCTAGGGCATTCTGGTTAAGCGTTTGGAGCAGCAGAAGTGCGAAAAATTTGTTGTCTTCTCAACCATTTCTTAGCTTCAAACTCCCACATCTCGCGAACGGATTGACCAAACCCAAGAATTCCTACTATATCTGAAAGTAGAAACTCGACCGCTTACAAAGGTATGTGTGTTTTTTCCCTAGGCCATTCTGGTTAAGCGATTGGAGCAGCAGAAGTGCGAAAAATTTGTTGTTTTCTCAACCACATCTTAGCCTCAAACTCCCACATCTCGCGAACGGATTGACCAAACCCAAAAATATCCTACTACATGTGAAAGTAGAAACTCGCCCGATTATAAAGGTATGTGTATTTTTCCCTAGGCCACTCTGGTTAAGCGTTTGGAGCAGCAGAAGTGCGAAAAATTTGTTGTCTTCTCAACCATTTCTTAGCTTCAAACTGCCACATCTCGCGAACGGATGGACCAAACCCAAAAATTCCTACTCTATCTGAAAGTAGAAACTCGCCCGATTACAACGGTATGTGTATTTTTTTCCTAGGCCATTCTGGTTAAGCGTTTAGAGCAGCAGAAGTGCGAAAAATTTGTTGTCTTCTCAACCATTTCTTAGCTTCAAACTCCCACATCTCGCGAACGGATTGACCAAACCCAAGAATTCCTACTATATCTGAAAGTAGAAACTCGACCGCTTACAAAGGTATGTGTGTTTTTTCCCTAGGCCATTCTGGTTAAGCGATTGGAGCAGCAGAAGTGCGAAAAATTTGTTGTTTTCTCAACCACATCTTAGCCTCAAACTCCCACATCTCGCGAACGGATTGACCAAACCCAAAAATATCCTACTACATGTGAAAGTAGAAACTCGCCCGATTACATCGGTATGTGTATTTTTCCCTAGGCCACTCTGGTTAAGCGTTTGGAGCAGCAGAAGTGCGAAAAATTTGTTGTCTTCTCAACCATTTCTTAGCTTCAAACTCCCACATCTCGCGAACGGACTGACCAAACCCAAAAACTCCTAATACATCTGAAAGTAGAAACTCGCCTGATTACAACGGTATGTGTATTTTCTCCCTAGGCCGTTCTGGTTAAGCGTTTCGTGCAGCAGAAGTGCGAAAAATTTGTTGTTTTCTGAACCACATCTTAGCATCAAACTCCCATATCTCGCGAACGAATTGACCAAACCCAAAAATTCCTACTACATCTGAATGTAGAAACTCGCCCGATTACAACGGTATGTGTATTTTTTCCCTAGGGCATTCTGGTTAAGCGTTTGGAGCAGCAGAAGTGCGAAAAATTTGTTGTCTTCTCAACCATTTCTTAGCTTCAAACTCCCACATCTCGCGAACGGATTGACCAAACCCAAAAACTCCTAATACATCTGAAAGTAGAAACTCGCCCGATTACAACGGTATGTGTATTTTTTCCCTAGGGCATTCTGGTTAAGCGTTTGGAGCAGCAGAAGTGCGAAAACTTTGTTGTCTTCTCAACCATTTCTTAGCTTCAAACTCCCACATCTCGCGAACGGATTGACCAAACCCAAGAATTCCTACTATATCTGAAAGTAGAAACTCGACCGCTTACAAAGGTATGTGTGTTTTTTCCCTAGGCCATTCTGGTTAAGCGATTGGAGCAGCAGAAGTGCGAAAAATTTGTTGTTTTCTCAACCACATCTTAGCCTCAAACTCCCACATCTCGCGAACGGATTGACCAAACCCAAAAATATCCTACTACATGTGAAAGTAGAAACTCGCCCGATTACATCGGTATGTGTATTTTTCCCTAGGCCACTCTGGTTAAGCGTTTGGAGCAGCAGAAGTGCGAAAAATTTGTTGTCTTCTCAACCATTTCTTAGCTTCAAACTGCCACATCTCGCGAACGGATGGACCAAACCCAAAAATTCCTACTCTATCTGAAAGTAGAAACTCGCCCGATTACAACGGTATGTGTATTTTTTTCCTAGGCCATTCTGGTTAAGCGTTTAGAGCAGCAGAAGTGCGAAAAATTTGTTGCCTTCTCAACCATTTCTTAGATTCAAGCTCCCACATCTCGCGAACGGATTGACCAAACCCAAAAATTCCTATTGCGTCTGAATGTAGAAACTCGCCCGATTACAACGGTATGTGTATTTTTTCCCTAGGCCATTCTGGTTAAGCGTTTGGAGCAGCTGAAATGCGCAAAATTTGTTGCTTTCTCAGCCATTTCTTAGCTTCCAACACCCATATCTCGCGAACGGATTGACCAATCCCAAAAATTCCTATTGCGTCTGAATGTAGAAACTCGCCCGATTACAACGGTATGTGTATTTTTTCCCTAGGCCATTCTGGTTAAGCGTTTGGAGCAGTAGAAGTGCGAAAAATTTGTTGTTTTCTCAACCACATCTTAGCTTCAAACTCCCACATCTCGCGAACGGATTGACCAAACCCAAAAATATCCTACTACATCTGAAAGAAGAAACTCGCCCGATTACAACGGTATGTATATTTTCTCCCTAGGCCATTCTGGTTAAGCGTTTGGAGCAGCAGAAGTGCGAAAAATTTGGTGTCTTCTCAAACATTTATTACCTTCAAACTCCCACATCTCGCGAACGGATTGACCAAACCCAAAAATTCCTATTGCGTCTGAATGTAGAAACTCGCCCGATTACAACGGTATGTGCATTTTTTCCCTAGGCCATTCTGGTTAAGCGATTGGAGCAGCAGAATTGCGAAAAATTTGTTGTTTTCTCAACCACATCTTAGCTTCAAACTCCCACATCTCGCGAACGGATTGACCAAACCCAAAAATATCCTACTACATCTGAAAGTAGAAACTCGCCCGATTACAACGGTATGTGTATTTTTTCCCTAGGCCATTCTGGTTAAGCGTTTGGAGCAGCAGAAGTACGAAAAATTTGTTGCCTTCTCAAACGTTTCTTAGCTTCAAACTCCCATATCTCGCGAACGGATTGACCACACCCAAAAATCCTGCTGCTTCTGAATGTGGAAACTCGCCCGATTACAACGGTATGTGTATTTTTTCCCTAGGCCGTTCTGGTTAAGCGTTTGGAGCAGCAGAAGTGCGAAAAATTTGTTGCCTTCTCAAACATTTCTTAGCTTCCAACTCCCATATCGCGCGAACGGATTGACCAAACCCAAAAATTTCTATTACATATGAAAGTAGAAGCTCGCCCGATTACAACGGCATGTGTATTTTTCCCTAGGCCATTCTGGTTATGCGATTGGAGCAGCAGAAGTGCGAAAAATTTGTTGTTTTCCCAACCACATCTTAGCTTCAAACTCCCACATCTCGCAAACGGATTGACCAAACCCAAAAATATCCTACTACATCTGAAAGAAGAAATTCGCCCGATTACAACGGTATGTGTATTTTTTCCCTAGGCTATTCTGGTTAAGCGTTTGGAGCAGCAGAAGTGCGAAAAATTTGTTGTCTTCTTAACCATTTCTTAGCTTCAAACTCCCACATCTCGCGAACGGATTGATCAAACCCAAAAATTACTACTACAGCTGAAAGTAGAAACTCGCCCGATTACAAAGGTATGTGTATTTTTACCTTAGTCCATTCTGGTTAAGCGTTTGGAGCAGCAGAAATGCGAAAAATTTGTTGTCTTCTCAACCATTTCTTAGCTTCAAACTGCCACATCTCGAGAACGGATTGACCAATCCCAAGAATTCCTACTATATCTGAAAGTAGAAACTCGCCCGCTTACAAAGGTATGTGCATTTTTTCACTAGGCCATTCTGATTAAGCGTTTGGAGCAACAGAAGTGCGAAAAATTTGTTGGCTTCTCAAGCATTTCTTAGCTTCAAACACCCATATCTCGCGAACGGATTGACCAAACCCGAAAATTCCTGCTGCGTCTGAATGTAGAAACTCGCCCGATTACAACGGTATGTGTATTTTTTCCCTAGGCCACACTGGTTAAGCGTTTGGAGCAGCAGAAGTGCGAAAAATTTGTTCCCTTCTCAACCATTTCTTAGCTTCAAACTCCCACATCTCGCGAACGGATTGACCAAACCCAAAAATTCCTACTACATCTGAATGTAGAAACTCGCCCGATTACAACGTATGTGTATTTTTCCCTATGCCATTCTGGTTAAGCGTTTGGAGCAGCAGAAGTGCGAAGAATTTGTTGTCTTCTCAACCATTTCTTAGCTTCAAACTCCCACATCTCGCGAACGGATTGATCAAACCCAAAAATTCCTACTACATCTGAAAGTAGAAACTCGCCCGATTACAAAGGTATGTGTATTTTTTCCCTAGTACATTCTGGTTAAGCGTTTGGAGCAGCAGAAGTGCGAAAAATTTGTTGTCTTCTCAACCATTTCTTAGTTTCAAACTGCCACATCTCGCGAATGGATTTACCAAACCCAAAAATTCCGACTATATCTGAAAGTAGAAACTCGCCCGATTACAACGGTATGTGTATTTTTTCCCTAGGCCATTCTGGTTAAGCGTTTGGAGCAGCAGAAGTGCGAAAAATTTGTTGCCATCTCAACCATTTCTTAGCTTCAAACTCCCACATCTCGCGAACGGATTGACCAAACCCAAAAATTCCTACTACATCTGAATGTAGAAACTCGCCCGATTACAACGGTATGTGTATTTTTTCCCTAGGGCATTCTGGTTAAGCGTTTGGAGCAGCAGAAGTGCGAAAAATTTGTTGTCTTCTCAACCATTTCTTAGCTTCAAACTCCCACATCTCGCGAACGGATTGACCAAACCCAAAAACTCCTAATACATCTGAAAGTAGAAACTCGCCTGATTACAACGGTATGTGTATTTTCTCCCTAGGCCGTTCTGGTTAAGCGTTTGGTGCAGCAGAAGTGCGAAAAATTTGTTGTTTTCTGAACCACATCTTAGCATCAAACTCCCATATCTCGCGAACGAAATGACCAAACCCAAAAATTCCTGCTGCGTCTGAATGTAGAAACTCGCCCGATTACAACTGTATGTGTATTTTTTCCCTAGGCCATTCTGGTTAAGCGTTTGAAGCAGCAGAAATGCGAAAAATTTGTTGTCCTCTCAACCATTTCTTAGCTTCAAACTCCCATATCTCGCGAACGGATTGACCAAACCCAAAAATTCCTATTGCGTCTGAAAGTAGAAACACGTACGATAACAACGGTATGTGTATTTTTTCCCAAGGCCATTCTGGTTAAGCGTTTGGAGCAGCTGAAATGCCCAAAATTTGTTGCCTTCTCAACCATTTCTTAGCTTCCAACTCCCATATCTCGCGAACGGATTGACAAAACCCAAATATTCCTATTGCGTCTGAATGTAGAAACTCGCCCGATTTCAACGGTATCTGTATTTTTTCCCTAGGCCATTCTGGTTAAGCGTTTGGAGCAGCGGAAGTGCGAAAAATTTGTTGTCTTCTCAACCATTTCTGGGCTTCAAACTCCCACATCTCGCGAACGGATTGACCAAAGCCAAAAATTCCTACTACATCTGAAAGAAGAAACTCGCCCGATTACAGAGGTATGTGTATTTTTTCACTAGGCCATTCTGGTTAAGCACTTGGAGCAGCAGAAGTGCGAATAATTTGTTGCCTTCTCAAGCATTTCCTAGCTCCAAACTCCCATATCTCGCGAACGGATTGACCAAACCCAAAAATTCCTGCTGCGTCTGAATGTAGAAACTCGCCCGATTACAACGGTATGAGTATTTTTTCCCTAGGCCATTCTGGTTAAGCGTTTGGAGCAGCAGAAGTTCGAAAAATTTGTTGCCTTCTCAACTATTTCTTAGCTTCAAACAACCATATCTCGAGAACGGATTGACCGAACCGAAAAATTCCTGCTGCGTCTGAATGTAGAAACTCGCCCGCTACAACGGTATGTGTATTTTTCGCTAGGCCACTCTGGTCAAGCGTTTGGAGCAGCGGAAGTGCGAAAAATTTGTTGTCTTCTCAACCATTTCTTAGATCCAAACTGCCACATCTCGCGAACGGATTGACCAAACCCAAAAATTCCTACTATATCTGAAAGTAGAAACTAGCCCGATTACAAAGGTATGTGTATTTTTTCCCTAGTCCATTCTGGTTAAGCGTTTGGAGCAGCAGAAATGCGAAAAATTTGTTGTCTTCTCAACCATTTCTTAGATCCAAACAGCCACATCTCGCGAACGGATTGACCAAACCCAAAAATTCCTACTATATCTGAAAGTAGAAACTAGCCCGATTACAAATGTGTGTATTTTTTCCCTAGGCCGTTCTGGTTAAGCGTTTGGAGCAGCAGAAGTGCGAAAAATTTGTTGTTTTCTCAACCACATTTTAGCTTCAAACTCCCATATCTCGCGAACGAATTGACCAAACCCAAAAATTCCTGCTGCGTCTGAATGTAGAAACTCGCCCGATTACAACGGTATGTGTATTTTTTCCCTAGGCCATTCTGGTTAAGCGTTTGAAGCAGCAGAAATGCGAAAAATTTGTTGTCCTCTCAACCATTTCTTAGCTTCAAACTCCCATATCTCGCGAACGGATTGACCAAACCCAAAAATTCCTATTGCGTCTGAAAGTAGAAACACGTACGATAACAACGGTATGTGTATTTTTTCCCAAGGCCATTCTGGTTAAGCGTTTGGAGCAGCTGAAATGCCCAAAATTTGTTGCCTTCTCAACCATTTCTTAGCTTCCAACTCCCATATCTCGCGAACGGATTGACAAAACCCAAATATTCCTATTGCGTCTGAATGTAGAAACTCGCCCGATTACAACGGTATCTGTATTTTTTCCCTAGGCCATTCTGGTTAAGCGTTTGGAGCAGCGGAAGTGCGAAAAATTTGTTGTCTTCTCAACCATTTCTGGGCTTCAAACTCCCACATCTCGCGAACGGATTGACCAAAGCCAAAAATTCCTACTACATCTGAAAGAAGAAACTCGCCCGATTACAGAGGTATGTGTATTTTTTCACTAGGCCATTCTGGTTAAGCACTTGGAGCAGCAGAAGTGCGAATAATTTGTTGCCTTCTCAAGCATTTCCTAGCTCCAAACTCCCATATCTCGCGAACGGATTGACCAAACCCAAAAATTCCTGCTGCGTCTGAATGTAGAAACTCGCCCGATTACAACGGTATGAGTATTTTTTCCCTAGGCCATTCTGGTTAAGCGTTTGGAGCAGCAGAAGTTCGAAAAATTTGTTGCCTTCTCAACTATTTCTTAGCTTCAAACAACCATATCTCGAGAACGGATTGACCGAACCGAAAAATTCCTGCTGCGTCTGAATGTAGAAACTCGCCCGCTACAACGGTATGTGTATTTTTCGCTAGGCCACTCTGGTCAAGCGTTTGGAGCAGCGGAAGTGCGAAAAATTTGTTGTCTTCTCAACCATTTCTTAGATCCAAACTGCCACATCTCGCGAACGGATTGACCAAACCCAAAAATTCCTACTATATCTGAAAGTAGAAACTAGCCCGATTACAAAGGTATGTGTATTTTTTCCCTAGTCCATTCTGGTTAAGCGTTTGGAGCAGCAGAAATGCGAAAAATTTGTTGTCTTCTCAACCATTTCTTAGATCCAAACAGCCACATCTCGCGAACGGATTGACCAAACCCAAAAATTCCTACTATATCTGAAAGTAGAAACTAGCCCGATTACAAATGTGTGTATTTTTTCCCTAGGCCGTTCTGGTTAAGCGTTTGGAGCAGCAGAAGTGCGAAAAATTTGTTGTTTTCTCAACCACATTTTAGCTTCAAACTCCCATATCTCGCGAACGAATTGACCAAACCCAAAAATTCCTGCTGCGTCTGAATGTAGAAACTCGCCCGATTACAACGGTATGTGTATTTTTTCCCTAGGCCATTCTGGTTAAGCGTTTGAAGCAGCAGAAATGCGAAAAATTTGTTGTCCTCTCAACCATTTCTTAGCTTCAAACTCCCATATCTCGCGAACGGATTGACCAAACCCAAAAATTCCTATTGCGTCTGAAAGTAGAAACACGTACGATAACAACGGTATGTGTATTTTTTCCCAAGGCCATTCTGGTTAAGCGTTTGGAGCAGCTGAAATGCCCAAAATTTGTTGCCTTCTCAACCATTTCTTAGCTTCCAACTCCCATATCTCGCGAACGGATTGACAAAACCCAAATATTCCTATTGCGTCTGAATGTAGAAACTCGCCCGATTACAACGGTATCTGTATTTTTTCCCTAGGCCATTCTGGTTAAGCGTTTGGAGCAGCGGAAGTGCGAAAAATTTGTTGTCTTCTCAACCATTTCTGGGCTTCAAACTCCCACATCTCGCGAACGGATTGACCAAAGCCAAAAATTCCTACTACATCTGAAAGAAGAAACTCGCCCGATTACAGAGGTATGTGTATTTTTTCACTAGGCCATTCTGGTTAAGCGTTTGGAGCAGCAGAAGTGCGAATAATTTGTTGCCTTCTCAAGCATTTCCCAGCTCCAAACTCCCATATCTCGCGAACGGATTGACCAAACCCAAAAATTCCTGCTGCGTCTGAATGTAGAAACTCGCCCGATTACAACGGTATGAGTATTTTTTCCCTAGGCCATTCTGGTTAAGCGTTTGGAGCAGCAGAAGTTCGAAAAATTTGTTGCCTTCTCAACTATTTCTTAGCTTCAAACAACCATATCTCGAGAACGGATTGACCAAACCGAAAAATTCCTGCTGCGTCTGAATGTAGAAACTCGCCCGCTACAACGGTATGTGTATTTTTCGCTAGGCCACTCTGGTCAAACGTTTGGAGCAGCGGAAGTGCGAAAAATTTGTTGTCTTCTCAACCATTTCTGGGCTTCAAACTCCCACATCTCGCGAACGGATTGACCAAAGCCAAAAATTCCTACTACATCTGAAAGAAGAAACTCGTCCGATTACAAAGGTATGTGTATTTTTTCCCTAGTCCATTCTGGTTAAGCGTTTGGAGCAGCAGAAATGCGAAAAATTTGTTGTCTTCTCAACCATTTCTTAGATTCAAACTGCCACATCTCGCGAACGGATTGACCAAACCCAAAAATTCCTACTATATCTGAAAGTAGAAACTAGCCCGATTACAAATGTGTGTATTTTTTCCCTAGGCCGTTCTGGTTAAGCGTTTGGAGCAGCAGAAGTGCGAAAAATTTGTTGTTTTCTCAACCACATTTTAGCTTCAAACTCCCATATCTCGCGAACGGATTGACCAAACCCAAAAATTCCTATTGCGTCTGAAAGTAGAAACTCGCACGATAACAACGGTATGTGTATTTTTTCCCAAGGCCATTCTGGTTAAGCGTTTGGAGCAGCTGAAATGCCCAAAATTTGTTGCCTTCTCAACCATTTCTTAGCTTCCAACTCCCATATCTCGCGAAGGGATTGACAAAACCCAAATATTCCTATTGCGTCTGAATGTAGAAACTCGCCCGATTACAACGGTATGTGTTTTTTTCCCTAGGCCATTCTGGTTAAGCGTTTGGAGCAGCGGAAGTGCGAAAAATTTGTTGTCTTCTCAACTATTTCTGGGCTTCAAACTCCCATATCTCGCGAACGGATTGACCAAACCCAGAAATTCCTGCTGCGTCTGAATGTAGAAACTCGCCCGATTACAAAGGTATGTGTATTTTTTCCCTAGTCCATTTTGGTTAAGCGTTTGGAGCAGCAGAAATGCGAAAAATTTGTTGTCTTCTCAACCATTTCTTAGCTTCAAACTGCCACATCTCGCGAACGGATTGACCAAACCCAAAAATTCCTACTATATCTGAAAGAAGAAACTCGCCCGATTACAAAGGTATGTGTATATTTTCGCTAGGCCATTCTGGTTAAGCGTTTGGAGCAGCAGAAGTGCGAAAAATTTGTTGCCTTCTCAAGCATTTCCTAGCTCCAAACTCCCATATCTCGCGAACGGATTGACCACACCCAAAAATTCCTGCTGCGTCTGAATGTAGAAACTCGCCCGATTACAACGGTATGTGTATTTTTTCCCTAGGCCGTTCTGGTTAAGCGTTTGGGGCAGCAGAAGTGTGAAAAATTTGTTGCCTTCTCAAACATTTCTTAGCTTCCAACTCCCATACCGCGCGAACGGATTGACCAAACCCAAAAATTTCTATTACGTATGAAAGTAGAAGCTCGCCCGATTACAACGGTATGTGTATTTTTCCCTAGGCCATTCTGGTTAAGCGATTGGAGCAGCAGAAGTGCGAAAAATTTGTTGTTTTCTCAACCACATCTTAGCTTCAAACTCCCACATCTCGCGAACGGATTGACCAAACCCAAAAATATCCTACTACATCTGAAAGTAGAAATTCGCTCGATTACAAAGGTATGTGTATTTTTTCCCTAGGCCATTCTGGTTAAGCGTTTGGAGCAGCAGAAGTGCGAAAAATTTGTTGTCTTCTTAACCATTTCTTAGCTTCAAACTCCCACATCTCGCGAACGGATTGACCAAACCCAAAAATTCCTACTACATCTGAAAGTAGAAACTCGCCCGATTACAAAGGTATGTGTATTTTTTCACTAGGCCATTCTGATTAAGCTTTGGAGCAACAGAAGAGCGAAAAATTTGTTGGCTTCTCAAGCATTTCTTAGCTTCAAACACCCATATCTCGCGAACGGATTGACCAAACCCAAAAATATCCTTCTACATCTGAAAGTAGAAACTCGCCCGATTACAACGGTATGTATATTTTCTCCCTAGGCCATTCTGGTTAAGCGTTTGGAGCAGCAGAAGTGCGAAAAATTTGTTGCCTTCTCAACCATTTCTTAGCTTCAAACTCCCATATCTCGCGAACGGATTGATCAAACCCAAAAATCCCTACTGCGTCTGAATGTAGAAACTCGCCCGATTACAACGGTATGTGTATTTTTCCCTAGGCCACTCTGTTTAAGCGTTTGGAGCAGCAGAAGTGCGAAATATTTGTTGTCTTCTCAACCATTTCTTAGCTTCAAACTCCCATATCTCGCGAACGGATTGACCAAACCCAAAAATTCCTGCTGCGTCTGAATGTAGAAACTCGCCCGATTACAACGGTATGTGCATTTTTTCCCTAGGCCATTCTGGTTAAGCGATTGGAGCAGCAGAAGTGCGAAAAATTTGTTGTTTTCTCAACCACATCTTAGCTTCAAACTCCCACATCTCGCGAACGGATTGACTAAACCCAAAAATATCCTTCTACATCTGAAAGTAGAAACTCGCCCGATTACAACGGTATGTGTATTTTTTCCCTAGGCCATTCTGGTTAAGCGTTTGGAGCAGCAGAAGTACGAAAAATTTGTTGCGATCTCAAACATTTCTTAGCTTCAAACTCCCATATCTCGCGAACGGATTGACCACACCCAAAAATCCTGCTGCTTCTGAATGTGGAAACTCGCCCGATTACAACGGTATGTGTATTTTTTCCCTAGGCCGTTCTGGTTAAGCGTTTGGAGCAGCAGAAGTGCGAAAAATTTGGTGTCTTCTCAAACATTTCTTAGCTTCAAACTCCCACATCTCGCGAACGGATTGACCAAACCCAAAAATTCCTATTGCGTCTGAAAGTAGAAACTTGTACGATAACAACGGTATGTGTATTTTTTCCCAAGGCCATTCTGGTTAAGCGTTTGGAGCAGCTGAAATGCGCAAAATTTGTTGCATTCTCAACCATTTCTTAGCTTCCAACTCCCATATCTCGCGAACGGATTGACCAATCCCAAAAATTCCTATTGCATCTGAATGTAGAAACTCGCCCGATTACAACGGTATGTGTATTTTTTCCCTAGGCCATTCTGGTTAAGCGTTTGGAGCAGCAGAAGTGCGAAAAATTTGTTGTTTTCTCAACCACATCTTAGCTTCAAACTCCCACATCTCGCGAACGGATTGACTAAACCCAAAAATATCCTACTACATCTGAAAGTAGAAACTCGCCCGATTACAACGGTATGTATATTTTCTCCCTACGCCATTCTGGTTAAGCGTTTGGAGCAGCAGAAGTGCGAAAAATTTGTTGACTTCTCAACCATTTCTTAGCTTCAAACTCCCATATCTCGCGAACGGATTGATCAAACCCAAAAATCCCTACTGCGTCTGAATGTAGAAACTCGCCCGATTACAACGGTATGTGTATTTTTCCCCAGGCCACTCTGTTTAAGCGTTTGGAGCAGCAGAAGTGCGAAATATTTGTTGTCTTCTCAACCATTTCTTAGCTTCAAACTCCCACATCTCGCGAACGGATTGATCAAACCCAAAAATTCCTACTACATCTGAAAGTAGAAACTCGCCCGATTACAAAGGTATGTGTATTTTTTCCCTAGTCCATTCTGGTTAAGCGTTTGGAGCAGCAGAAATGCGAAAAATTTGTTGTCTTCTCAACCATTTCTTAGCTTCAGACTGCCACATCTCGCGAACGGATTGACCAAACCCAAAAATTCCTATTGCGTCTGAATGTAGAAACTTGCCCGATTACAACGGTGTGTGTATTTTTTCCCTAGGCCATTCTGGTTAAGCGTTTGGTGCAGCAGAAGTGCGAAAAATTTGTTGCCTTCTCAACTATTTCTTAGCTTCAAACAACCATATCTCGCGAACGGATTGACCAAACCGAAAAATTCCTGCTGCGTCTGAATGTAGAAACTCGCCCGGTTCCAACGGTATGTGTATTCTTTCCCTTGGCCGTTCTGGTTAAGCGTTTGGGGCAGCAGAAGTGCGAAAAATTTGTTGCATTCTCAACCATTTATTAGCTTCCAACTCCCATATCTCGCGAACCGATTGACAAAACCCAAAAATTTCTATTACATATGAAAGTAGAAGCTCGCCCGATTGCAACGGTATGTGTATTTTTTCCCTAGGCCATTCTGGTTAAGCGTTTGGAGCAGCAGAAGTGCGAAAAATTTGTTGCCTTCTCAAACATTTCTTAGCTTCAAACTCCCATATCTCGCGAACGGATTGACCACACCCAAAAATTCCTGCTGCGTCTGAATGTAGAAACTCGCCCGATTACAACGGTATGTGTATTTTTTCCCTAGGCCGTTCTGGTGAAGCGTTTGGGGCAGCAGAAGTGCGAAAATTTGTTGCCTTCTCAAACATTTCTTAGCTTCCATATCCCATATCGCGCGAACGGATTGACCAAACCCAAAAATTTCTATTACATATGAAAGTAGAAGCTCGCCCGATTACAACGGCATGTGTATTTTTCCCTAGGCCATTCTGGTTATGCGATTGGAGCAGCAGAAGTGCGAAAAATTTGTTGTTTTCTCAACCACATCTTAGCTTCAAACTCCCACATCTCGCAAACGGATTGACCAAACCCAAAAATATCCTACTACATCTGAAAGAAGAAATTCGCCCGATTACAACGGTATGTGTATTTTTTCCCTAGGCTATTCTGGTTAAGCGTTTGGAGCAGCAGAAGTGCGAAAAATTTGTTGTCTTCTTAACCATTTCTTAGCTTCAAACTCCCACATCTCGCGAACGGATTGATCAAACCCAAAAATTACTACTACATCTGAAAGTAGAAACTCGCCCGATTACAAAGGTATGTGTATTTTTACCCTAGTCCATTCTGGTTAAGCGTTTGGAGCAGCAGAAATGCGAAAAATTTGTTGTCTTCTCAACCATTTCTTAGCTTCAAACTGCCACATCTCGAGAACGGATTAACCAATCCCAAGAATTCCTACTATATCTGAAAGTAGAAACTCGCCCGCTTACAAAGGTATGTGTGTTTTTTCCCTAGGCCATTCTGGTTAAGCGATTGGAGCAGCAGAAGTGCGAAAAATTTGTTGTTTTCTCAACCACATCTTAGCCTCAAACTCCCACATCTCGCGAACGGATTGACCAAACCCAAAAATATCCTACTACATCTGAAAGTAGAAACTCGCCCGATTACACAGGTATGTGTATTTTTTCACTAGGCTATTCAGGTTAAGCGATTGGAGCAGCAGAAGTGCGAAAAATTTGTTGCCTTCTCAAGCATTTCTTAGCTTCAAACTCCCACATCTCGCGAACGGATTGACCAAACCCAAAAATTCCTATTGCGTCTGAAAGTAGAAACTCTTACGATAACAACGGTATGTGTATTTTTTCCCAAGGCCATTCTGGTTAAGCGTTTGGAGCAGCTGAAATGCGCAAAATTTGTTGCCTTCTCAACCATTTCTTAGCTTCCAACTCCCATATCTCGCGAACGGATTGACCAAACCCAAAAATTCCTATTGCGTCTGAATGTAGAAACTCGCCCGATTACAACGGTATGTGTATTTTTCCCTAGGCCACTCTGGTTAAGCGTTTGGAGCAGCAGCAGTGCGAAAAATTTGTTGTCTTCTCAACCATTTCTTAGCTTCAAACTGCCACATCTCGCGAACGGATGGACCAAACCCAAAAATTCCTACTACATCTGAAAGTAGAAACTCGCCCGATTACAAAGGTATGTGTATTTTTTCACTAGGCCATTCTGATTAAGCGTTTGGAGCAACAGAAGTGCGAAAAATTTGTTGGCTTCTCAAGCATTTCTTAGCTTCAAACACCCATATCTCGCGAACGGATTGACCAAACCCAAAAATTCCTGCTGCGTCTGAATGTAGAAGCTCGCCCGATTACAACGGTATGTGTATTTTTTCCCTAGGCCACACTGGTTAAGCGTTTGGAGCAGCAGAAGTGCGAAAAATTTGTTCCCTTCTCAACCATTTCTTAGCTTCAAACTCCCACATCTCGCGAACGGATTGACCAAACCCAAAAATTCCTACTACATCTGAATGTAGAAACTCGCCCGATTACAACGTATGTGTATTTTTCCCTAGGCCATTCTGGTTAAGCGTTTGGAGCAGCAGAAGTGCGAAGAATTTGTTGTCTTCTCAACCATTTCTTAGCTTCAAACTCCCACATCTCGCGAACGGATTGATCAAACCCAAAAATTCCTACTACATATGAAAGTAGAAACTCGCCCGATTACAAAGGTATGTGTATTTTTTCCCTAGTACATTCTGGTTAAGCGTTTGGAGCAGCAGAAATGCGAAAAATTTGTTGTCTTCTCAACCATTTCTTAGTTTCAAACTGCCACATCTCGCGAATGGATTTACCAAACCCAAAAATTCCGACTATATCTGAAAGTAGAAACTCGCCCGATTACAACGGTATGTGTATTTTTTCCCTAGGCCATTCTGGTTAAGCGTTTGGAGCAGCAGAAGTGCGAAAAATTTGTTGCCATCTCAACCATTTCTTAGCTTCAAACTCCCACATCTCGCGAACGGATTGACCAAACCCAAAAATTCCTGCTGCGTCTGAATGTAGAAACTCGCCCGATTCCAACGGTATGTGTATTCTTTCCCTTGGCCGTTCTGGTTAAGCGTTTGGGGCAGCAGAAGTGCGAAAAATTTGTTGCATTCTCAACCATTTATTAGCTTCCAACTCCCATATCTCGCGAACGGATTGACAAAACCCAAAAATTTCTATTACATATGAAAGTAGAAGCTCGCCCGATTGCAACGGTATGTGTATTTTTTCCCTAGGCCATTCTGGTTAAGCGTTTGGAGCAGCAGAAGTGCGAAAAATTTGTTGCCTTCTCAAACATTTCTTAGCTTCAAACTCCCATATCTCGCGAACGGATTGACCACACCCAAAAATTCCTGCTGCGTCTGAATGTAGAAACTCGCCCGATTACAACGGTATGTGTATTTTTTCACTAGGCTATTCAGGTTAAGCGATTGGAGCAGCAGAAGTGCGAAAAATTTGTTGCCTTCTCAAGCATTTCTTAGCTTCAAACTCCCACATCTCGCGAACGGATTGACCAAACCCAAAAATTCCTATTGCGTCTGAAAGTAGAAACTCTTACGATAACAACGGTATGTGTATTTCTTCCCAAGGCCATTCTGGTTAAGCGTTTGGAGCAGCTGAAATGCGCAAAATTTGTTGCCTTCTCAACCATTTCTTAGCTTCCAACTCCCATATCTCGCGAACGGATTGACCAAACCCAAAAATTCCTATTGCGTCTGAATGTAGAAACTCGCCCGATTACAACGGTATGTGTATTTTTCCCTAGGCCACTCTGGTTAAGCGTTTGGAGCAGCAGAAGTGCGAAAAATTTGTTGTCTTCTCAACCATTTCTTAGCTTCAAACTGCCACATCTCGCGAACGGATGGACCAAACCCAAAAATTCCTACTACATCTGAAAGTAGAAACTCGCCCGATTACAAAGGTATGTGTATTTTTTCACTAGGCCATTCTGATTAAGCGTTTGGAGCAACAGAAGTGCGAAAAATTTGTTGGCTTCTCAAGCATTTCTTAGCTTCAAACACCCATATCTCGCGAACGGATTGACCAAACCCAAAAATTCCTGCTGCGTCTGAATGTAGAAGCTCGCCCGATTACAACGGTATGTGTATTTTTTCCCTAGGCCACACTGGTTAAGCGTTTGGAGCAGCAGAAGTGCGAAAAATTTGTTCCCTTCTCAACCATTTCTTAGCTTCAAACTCCCACATCTCGCGAACGGATTGACCAAACCCAAAAATTCCTACTACATCTGAATGTAGAAACTCGCCCGATTACAACGTATGTGTATTTTTCCCTAGGCCATTCTGGTTAAGCGTTTGGAGCAGCAGAAGTGCGAAGAATTTGTTGTCTTCTCAACCATTTCTTAGCTTCAAACTCCCACATCTCGCGAACGGATTGATCAAACCCAAAAATTCCTACTACATATGAAAGTAGAAACTCGCCCGATTACAAAGGTATGTGTATTTTTTCCCTAGTACATTCTGGTTAAGCGTTTGGAGCAGCAGAAATGCGAAAAATTTGTTGTCTTCTCAACCATTTCTTAGTTTCAAACTGCCACATCTCGCGAATGGATTTACCAAACCCAAAAATTCCGACTATATCTGAAAGTAGAAACTCGCCCGATTACAACGGTATGTGTATTTTTTCCCTAGGCCATTCTGGTTAAGCGTTTGGAGCAGCAGAAGTGCGAAAAATTTGTTGCCATCTCAACCATTTCTTAGCTTCAAACTCCCACATCTCGCGAACGGATTGACCAAACCCAAAAATTCCTGCTGCGTCTGAATGTAGAAACTCGCCCGATTCCAACGGTATGTGTATTCTTTCCCTTGGCCGTTCTGGTTAAGCGTTTGGGGCAGCAGAAGTGCGAAAAATTTGTTGCATTCTCAACCATTTATTAGCTTCCAACTCCCATATCTCGCGAACGGATTGACAAAACCCAAAAATTTCTATTACATATGAAAGTAGAAGCTCGCCCGATTGCAACGGTATGTGTATTTTTTCCCTAGGCCATTCTGGTTAAGCGTTTGGAGCAGCAGAAGTGCGAAAAATTTGTTGCCTTCTCAAACATTTCTTAGCTTCAAACTCCCATATCTCGCGAACGGATTGACCACACCCAAAAATTCCTGCTGCGTCTGAATGTAGAAACTCGCCCGATTACAACGGTATGTGTATTTTTTCCCTAGGCCGTTCTGGTGAAGCGTTTGGGGCAGCAGAAGTGCGAAAATTTGTTGCCTTCTCAAACATTTCTTAGCTTCCATATCCCATATCGCGCGAACGGATTGACCAAACCCAAAAATTTCTATTACATATGAAAGTAGAAGCTCGCCCGATTACAACGGCATGTGTATTTTTCCCTAGGCCATTCTGGTTATGCGATTGGAGCAGCAGAAGTGCGAAAAATTTGTTGTTTTCTCAACCACATCTTAGCTTCAAACTCCCACATCTCGCAAACGGATTGACCAAACCCAAAAATATCCTACTACATCTGAAAGAAGAAATTCGCCCGATTACAACGGTATGTGTATTTTTTCCCTAGGCTATTCTGGTTAAGCGTTTGGAGCAGCAGAAGTGCGAAAAATTTGTTGTCTTCTTAACCATTTCTTAGCTTCAAACTCCCACATCTCGCGAACGGATTGATCAAACCCAAAAATTACTACTACATCTGAAAGTAGAAACTCGCCCGATTACAAAGGTATGTGTATTTTTACCCTAGTCCATTCTGGTTAAGCGTTTGGAGCAGCAGAAATGCGAAAAATTTGTTGTCTTCTCAACCATTTCTTAGCTTCAAACTGCCACATCTCGAGAACGGATTGACCAATCCCAAGAATTCCTACTATATCTGAAAGTAGAAACTCGCCCGCTTACAAAGGTATGTGTGTTTTTTCCCTAGGCCATTCTGGTTAAGCGATTGGAGCAGCAGAAGTGCGAAAAATTTGTTGTTTTCTCAACCACATCTTAGCCTCAAACTCCCACATCTCGCGAACGGATTGACCAAACCCAAAAATATCCTACTACATCTGAAAGTAGAAACTCGCCCGATTACACAGGTATGTGTATTTTTTCACTAGGCTATTCAGGTTAAGCGATTGGAGCAGCAGAAGTGCGAAAAATTTGTTGCCTTCTCAAGCATTTCTTAGCTTCAAACTCCCACATCTCGCGAACGGATTGACCAAACCCAAAAATTCCTATTGCGTCTGAAAGTAGAAACTCTTACGATAACAACGGTATGTGTATTTTTTCCCAAGGCCATTCTGGTTAAGCGTTTGGAGCAGCTGAAATGCGCAAAATTTGTTGCCTTCTCAACCATTTCTTAGCTTCCAACTCCCATATCTCGCGAACGGATTGACCAAACCCAAAAATTCCTATTGCGTCTGAATGTAGAAACTCGCCCGATTACAACGGTATGTGTATTTTTTCCCTAGGCCATTCTGGTTACGCGTTTGGAGCAGCAGAAGTGCGAAAAATTTGTTGCCTTCTCAACCATTTCTTAGCTTCAAACTCCCATATCTCGCGAACGGATTGACCAAACCCAAAAATTCCTGCTGCGTCTGAATGTAGAAACTCGCCCGATTACATCGGTATGTGTATTTTTCCCTAGGCCACTCTGGTTAAGCGTTTGGAGCAGCAGAAGTGCGAAAAATTTGTTGTCTTCTCAACCATTTCTTAGCTTCAAACTGCCACATCTCGCGAACGGATGGACCAAACCCAAAAATTCCTACTACATCTGAAAGTAGAAACTCGCCCGATTACAAAGGTATGTGTATTTTTTCACTAGGCCATTCTGATTAAGCGTTTGGAGCAACAGAAATGCGAAAAATTTGTTGGCTTCTCAAGCATTTCTTAGCTGCAAACACCCATATCTCGCGAACGGATTGACCAAACCCAAAAATTCCTGCTGCGTCTGAATGTAGAAGCTCGCCCGATTACAACGGTATGTGTATTTTTTCCCTAGGCCACACTGGTTAAGCGTTTGGAGCAGCAGAAGTGCGAAAAATTTGTTCCCTTCTCAACCATTTCTTAGCTTCAAACTCCCACATCTCGCGAACGGATTGACCAAACCCAAAAATTCCTACTACATCTGAATGTAGAATCTCGCCCGATTACAACGTATGTGTATTTTTCCCTAGGCCATTCTGGTTAAGCGTTTGGAGCAGCAGAAGTGCGAAGAATTTGTTGTCTTCTCAACCATTTCTTAGCTTCAAACTCCCACATCTCGCGAACGGATTGATCAAACCCAAAAATTCCTACTACATCTGAAAGTAGAAACTCGCCCGATTACAAAGGTATGTGTATTTTTTCCCTAGTACATTCTGGTTAAGCGTTTGGAGCAGCAGAAATGCGAAAAATTTGTTGTCTTCTCAACCATTTCTTAGTTTCAAACTGCCACATCTCGCGAATGGATTTACCAAACCCAAAAATTCCGACTATATCTGAAAGTAGAAACTCGCCCGATTACAACGGTATGTGTATTTTTTCCCTAGGGCATTCTGGTTAAGCGTTTGGAGCAGCAGAAGTGCGAAAAATTTGTTGTCCTCTCAACCATTTCTTAGCTTCAAACTCCCATATCTCGCGAACGGATTGACCAAACCCAAAAATTCGTATTGCGTCTGAAAGTAGAAACTCGTACGATAACAACGGTATGAGTATTTTTTCCCTAGGCCATTCTGGTTAAGCGTTTGGAGCAGCAGAAGTTCGAAAAATTTGTTGCCTTCTCGACTATTTCTTAGCTTCAAACAACCATATCTCCAGAACGGATTGACCAAACCGAAAAATTCCTGCTGCGTCTGAATGTAGAAACTCGCCCGCTACAACGGTATGTGTATTTTTCGCTAGGCCACTCTGGTCAAGCGTTTGGAGCAGCGGAAGTGCGAAAAATTTGTTGTCTTCTCAACCATTTCTGGGCTTCAAACTCCCACATCTCGCGAACGGATTGACCAAAGCCAAAAATTCCTACTACATCTGAAAGAAGAAACTCGTCCGATTACAAAGGTATGTGTATTTTTTCCCTAGTCAATTCTGGTTAAGCGTTTGGAGCAGCAGAAATGCGAAAAATTTGTTGTCTTCTCAACCATTTCTTAGATTCAAACTGCCACATCTCGCGAACGGATTGACCAAACCCAAAAATTCCTACTATATCTGAAAGTAGAAACTAGCCCGATTACAAATGTGTGTATTTTTTCCCTAGGCCGTTCTGGTTAAGCGTTTGGAGCAGCAGAAGTGCGAAAAATTTGTTGTTTTCTCAACCACATTTTAGCTTCAAACTCCCATATGTCGCGAACGGATTGACCAAACCCAAAAATTCCTATTGCGTCTGAAAGTAGAAACTCGTACGATAACAACGGTATGTGTATTTTTTCCCAAGGCCATTCTGGTTAAGCGTTTGGAGCAGCTGAAATGCCCAAAATTTGTTGCCTTCTCAACCATTTCTTAGCTTCCAACTCCCATATCTCGCGAACGGATTGACAAAACCCAAATATTCCTATTGCGTCTGAATGTAGAAACTCGCCCGATTACAACGGTATGTGTATTGTTTCCCTAGGCCATTCTGGTTAAGCGTTTGGAGCAGCAGAAGTGCGAAAAATTTGTTGCCTTCTCAACCATTTCTTAGCTTCAAACTCCCATATCTCGCGAACGGATTGACCAAACCCAAAAATTCCTACTATATCTGAAAGTAGAAACTAGCCCGATTACAACTGTATGTGTATTTTTCCCCTAGGCCGTTCTGGTTAAGTGTTTGGAGCAGCAGAAGTGCGAAAAATTTGTTGTTTTCTCAACCACATTTTAGCTTCAAACTCCCATATCTCGCGAACTGATTGACCAAACCAAAAAATTTCTGCTGCGTCTGAATGTAGAAACTCGCCCGATTACAACGGTATGTGTATTTTTTCCCTAAGCCATTCTGGTTAAGCGTTTGAAGCAGCAGAAATGCGAAAAATTTGTTGTCCTCTCAACCATTTCTTAGCTTCAAACTCCCATATCTCGCGAACGGATTGACCAAACCCAAAAATTCGTATTGCGTCTGAAAGTAGAAACTCGTACGATAACAACGGTATGTGTATTTTTTCCCAAGGCCATTCTGGTTAAGCGTTTGGAGCAGCAGAAATGCGCAAAATTTGTTGTCTTCTCAACCATTTCTTAGCTTCAAACTGCTACATCTCGCGAACGGATTGACCAAACCCAAAAATATCCTACTACATCTGAAAGTAGAAATTCGCCCGATTACAACGGTATGTGTATTTTTTCCCTAGGCCATTCTGGTTAAGCGTTTGGAGCAGCAGAAGTGCGAAGAATTTGTTGTCTTCTTAACCATTTCTTAGCTTCAAACTCCCACATCTCGCGAACGGATTGACCAAACCCAAAAATTCCTACTACATCTGAAAGTAGAAACTCGCCCGATTACAAAGGTATGTGTATTTTTTCACTAGGCCATTCTGATTAAGCGTTTGGAGCAACAGAAGTGCGAAAAATTTGTTGGCTTCTCAAGCATTTCTTAGCTTCAAACTCCCATATCTCGCGAACGGATTGACCAAACCCAAAAATTCGTATTGCGTCTGAAAGTAGAAACTCGTACGATAACAACGGTATGAGTATTTTTTCCCTAGGCCATTCTGGTTAAGCGTTTGGAGCAGCAGAAGTTCGAAAAATTTGTTGCCTTCTCGACTATTTCTTAGCTTCAAACAACCATATCTCCAGAACGGATTGACCAAACCGAAAAATTCCTGCTGCGTCTGAATGTAGAAACTCGCCCGCTACAACGGTATGTGTATTTTTCGCTAGGCCACTCTGGTCAAGCGTTTGGAGCAGCGGAAGTGCGAAAAATTTGTTGTCTTCTCAACCATTTCTGGGCTTCAAACTCCCACATCTCGCGAACGGATTGACCAAAGCCAAAAATTCCTACTACATCTGAAAGAAGAAACTCGTCCGATTACAAAGGTATGTGTATTTTTTCCCTAGTCCATTCTGGTTAAGCGTTTGGAGCAGCAGAAATGCGAAAAATTTGTTGTCTTCTCAACCATTTCTTAGATTCAAACTGCCACATCTCGCGAACGGATTGACCAAACCCAAAAATTCCTACTATATCTGAAAGTAGAAACTAGCCCGATTACAAATGTGTGTATTTTTTCCCTAGGCCGTTCTGGTTAAGCGTTTGGAGCAGCAGAAGTGCGAAAAATTTGTTGTTTTCTCAACCACATTTTAGCTTCAAACTCCCGTATGTCGCGAACGGATTGACCAAACCCAAAAATTCCTATTGCGTCTGAAAGTAGAAACTCGTACGATAACAACGGTATGTGTATTTTTTCCCAAGGCCATTCTGGTTAAGCGTTTGGAGCAGCTGAAATGCCCAAAATTTGTTGCCTTCTCAACCATTTCTTAGCTTCCAACTCCCATATCTCGCGAACGGATTGACAAAAC
This sequence comes from Ptiloglossa arizonensis, assembly GCF_051014685.1. Lineage (NCBI taxonomy): Eukaryota > Metazoa > Arthropoda > Insecta > Hymenoptera > Colletidae > Ptiloglossa > Ptiloglossa arizonensis. Next base: position 58,183 of record NW_027479602.1, read on the forward strand.
CCAAATATTCCTATTGCGTCTGAATGTAGAAACTCGCCCGATTACAACGGTATGTGTATTGTTTCCCTAGGCCATTCTGGTTAAGCGTTTGGAGCAGCAGAAGTGCGAAAAATTTGTTGCCTTCTCAACCATTTCTTAGCTTCAAACTCCCATATCTCGCGAACGGATTGACCAAACCCAAAAATTCCTACTATATCTGAAAGTAGAAACTAGCCCGATTACAACTGTATGTGTATTTTTCCCCTAGGCCGTTCTGGTTAAGTGTTTGGAGCAGCAGAAGTGCGAAAAATTTGTTGTTTTCTCAACCACATCTTAGCTTCAAACTCCCACATCTCGCGAACGGATTGACCAAACCCAAAAATATCCTACTACATCTGAAAGTAGAAACTCTTACGATAACAACGGTATGTGTATTTTTTCCCTAGTCCATTCTGGTTAAGCGTTTGGTGCAGCAGAAATGCGAAAAATTTGTTGTCTTCTCAACCATTTCTTAGATTCAAACACCCATATCTCGCGAACGGATTGACCAAACCCAAAAATTCCTATTGCGTCTGAATGTAGAAACTCGCCCGATTACAACGGTACGTGTATTTTTTCCCTAGGCCATTCTGGTCGAGCGTTTGGAGCAGCAGAAGTGCGAAAAATTTGTTGCCTTCTCAAACATTTCTTAGCTTCAAACTCCCATATCTCGCGAACGGATTGACCACACCCAAAAATTCATGCTGCGTCTGAATGTGGAAACTTGCCCGATTACAACGGTATGTGTATTTTTTCCCTAGACCGTTCTGGTTAAGCGTTTGGGGCAGCAGAATTGCGAAAAATTTGTTGCCTTCTCAACCATTTATTAGCTTCCAACTCCCATATCTCGCGAACGGATTGACCAAACCCAAAAATTTCTATTACATAGGAAAGTAGAAGCTCGCCCGATTACAACGGCATGTGTATTTTTCCCTAGGCCATTCTGGTTAAGCGATTGGAGCAGCAGAAGTGCGAAAAATTTGTTGTTTTCTCAACCACATCTTAGCTTCAAACTCCCACATCTCGCGAACGGATTGACCAAACCCAAAAATATCCTACTACATCTGAAAGTAGAAACTCTTACGATAACAACGGTATGTGTATTTTTTCCCAAGGCCGTTCTGGTTAAGCGTTTGGAGCAGCAGAATTGCGAAAAATTTGGTGTCTTCTCAACCATTTCTTAGCTTCAAACTCCCACATCTCGCGAACGGATTGACCAAACCCAAAAATTCCTATTGCGTCTGAAAGTAGAAACTCGTACGATAACAACGGTATGTGTATTTTTTCCCAAGGCCGTTCTGGTTAAGCGTTTGGAGCAGCAGAATTGCGAAAAATTTGGTGTCTTCTCAACCATTTCTTAGCTTCAAACTCCCACATCTTGCGAACGGATTGAACAAACCCAAAAATTCCTATTGCGTCTGAAAGTAGAAACTCGTACGATAACAACGGTATGTGTATTTTTTCCCAAGGCCATTCTGGTTAAGAGTTTGGAGCAGCTGAATTGCGCAAAATTTGTTGCATTCTCAACCATTTCTTAGCTTCCAACTCCCATATCTCGCGAACGGATTGACCAATCCCAAAAATTCCTATTGCATCTGAATGTAGAAACTCGCCCGATTACAACGGTATGTGTATTTTTTCCCTAGGCCATTCTGGTTAAGCGTTTGGAGCAGCAGAAGTGCGAAAAATTTGTTGATTTCTCAAACATTTCTTAGCTTCAAACTCCCATATCTCGCGAACGGGGTGACCACACCCAAAAATTCCTGCTGCGCCTGAATGTAGAAACTCGCCCGATTACAAAGGTATGTGTATTTTTTCCCAAGGCCATTCTGGTTAAGCGTTTGAAGCAGCAGAAGTGCGAAAAATTTGTTGCCTTCTCAAGCATTTCCTAGCTTCAAACTCCCATATCTCGCGAACGGATTGACCAAACCCAAAAATTCCTGCTGCGTCTGAATGTAGAAACTCGTCCGATTACAACGGTATGTGTATTTTTTCCCTAGGCCATTATGGTTAAGCGTTTGGAGCAGCAGAATTGCGAAAAATTTGTTGCCTTCTCAACCATTTCTTAGCTTCAAACTCCCATATCTCGCGAACGGATTGACCAAACCCAAAAATTCCTGCTGCGTCTGAATGTAGAAACTCGCCCGATTACATCTGTATGTGTATTTTTCCCTAGGCCACTCTGGTTAAGCGTTTGGAGCAGCAGAAGTGCGAAAAATTTGTTCTCTTCTCAACCATTTCTTACCTTCAAACTCCCACATCTCGCGAACGGATTGACCAAACCCAAAAATTCCTACTACATCTGAAAGTAGAATCTCGCCCGATTACAAAGGTATGTGTATTTTTTCCCTAGTCCATTCTGGTTAAGCGTTTGGAGCAGCAGAAATGCGAAAAATTTGTTGTCTTCTCAACCATTTCTTAGCTTCAAACTGCCACATCTCGCGAACGGATTGACCAAACCCAAAAACTCCTACTATATCTGAAAGTAGAAACTCGCCCGATTACAACGGTATGTGTATTTTTTTCCTAGGCCATTCTGGTTAAGCGTTTGGAGCAGCAGAAATGCGCAAAATTTGTTGCCTTCTCAGCCATTTCTTAGCTTCCAACTCCCACATCTCGCGAACGGATTGACCAAACCCAAAAATTCCTATTGCGTCTGAAAGTAGAAACTCGTACGATAACAACGGTATGTGTATTTTTTCCCAAGGCCGTTCTGGTTAAGCGTTTGGAGCAGCAGAAGTGCGAAAAATTTGTTGTCTTCTCAACCATTTCTTAGCTTCCAACTCCCATATCTCGCGAACGGATTGACCAAACCCAAAAATTCCTATTGCGTCTGAATGTAGAAACTCGCCCGATTACAACGGTATGTGTATTTTTTCCCAAGGCCATTCTGGTTAAGCGTTTGGAGCAGCCGAAATGCGCAAAACTTGTTGCCTTCTCAACCATTTTTTAGTTTGCAACACCCATATCTCGCGAACGGATTGACCAAACCCAAAAATTCCTATTGCGTCTGAATGTAGAAACTTGCCCGATTACAACGGTACGTGTATTTTTTCCCTAGGCCATTCTGGTCGAGCGTTTGGAGCAGCAGAAGTGCGAAAAATTTGTTGCCTTCTCAAACATTTCTTAGCTTCAAACTCCCATATCTCGCGAACGGATTGACCACACCCAAAAATTCATGCTGCGTCTGAATGTAGAAACTTGCCCGATTACAACGGTATGTGTATTTTTTCCCTAGACCGTTCTGGTTAAGCGTTTGGGGCAGCAGAATTGCGAAAAATTTGTTGCCTTCTCAACCATTTATTAGCTTCCAACTCCCATATATCGCGAACGGATTGACCAAACCCAAAAATATCCTACTACATCTGAAAGTAGAAACTCTTACGATAACAACGGTATGTGTATTTTTTCCCAAGGCCGTTCTGGTTAAGCGTTTGGAGCAGCAGAATTGCGAAAAATTTGGTGTCTTCTCAACCATTTCTTAGCTTCAAACTCCCACATCTCGCGAACGGATTGACCAAACCCAAAAATTCCTATTGCGTCTGAAAGTAGAAACTCGTACGATAACAACGGTATGTGTATTTTTTCCCAAGGCCATTCTGGTTAAGCGTTTGGAGCAGCTGAAATGCGCAAAATTTGTTGCATTCGCAACCATTTCTTAGCTTCCAACTCCCATACCTCGCGAACGGATTGACCAATCCCAAAAATTCCTATTGCATCTGAATGAAGAAACTCGCCCGATTACAACGGTATGTGTATTTTTTCCCTAGGCCATTCTGGTTAAGCGTTTGGAGCAGCAGAAGTGCGAAAAATTTGTTGCCTTCTCAACCATTTCTTAGCTTCAAAACTCCCATATCTCGCGAACGGATTGATCAAACCCAAAAATTCCTGCTGCGTCTGAATGTAGAAACTCGCCCGATTACAACGGTATGTGTATTTTTTCCCTAGGCCACACTGGTTAAGCGTTTGGAGCAGCAGAAGTGCGAAAAATTTGTTCCCTTCTCAACCATTTCTTAGCTTCAAACTCCCACATCTCGCGAACGGATTGACCAAACCCAAAAATTCCTACTACATCTGAATGTAGAAACTCGCCCGATTACAACGTATGTGTATTTTTCCCTAGGCCATTCTGGTTAAGCGTTTGGAGCAGCAGAAGTGCGAAAAATTTGTTGTCTTCTCAACCATTTCTTAGCTTCAAACTCCCACATCTCGCGAACGGATTGATCAAACCCAAAAATTCCTACTACATTTGAAAGTAGAAACTCGCCCGATTACAAAGGTATGTGTATTTTTTCCCTAGTCCATTCTGGTTAAGCGTTTGGAGCAGCAGAAATGCGAAAAATTTGTTGTCTTCTCAACCATTTCTTAGTTTCAAACAGCCACATCTCGCGAACGGATTGACCAAACCCAAAAATTCCTACTATATCTGAAAGTAGAAACTCGCCCGATTACAACGGTATGTGTATTTTTTTCCTAGGCCATTCTGGTTAAGCGTTTGGAGCAGCAGAAATGCGCAAAATTTGTTGCCTTCTCAGCCATTTCTTAGCTTCCAACTCCCACATCTCGCGAACGGATTGACCAAACCCAAAAATTCCTATTGCGTCTGAAAGTAGAAACTCGTACGATAACAACGGTATGTGTATTTTTTCCCAAGGCCGTTCTGGTTAAGCGTTTGGAGCAGCAGAAGTGCGAAAAATTTGTTGTCTTCTCAACCATTTCTTAGCTTCCAACTCCCATATCTCGCGAACGGATTGACCAAACCCAAAAATTCCTATTGCGTCTGAATGTAGAAACTCGCCCGATTACAACGGTATGTGTATTTTTTCCCAAGGCCATTCTGGTTAAGCGTTTGGAGCAGCCGAAATGCGCAAAACTTGTTGCCTTCTCAACCATTTTTTAGTTTGCAACACCGATATCTCGCGAACGGATTGACCAAACCCAAAAATTCCTATTGCGTCTGAATGTAGAAACTTGCCCGATTACAACGGTACGTGTATTTTTTCCCTAGGCCATTCTGGTCGAGCGTTTGGAGCAGCAGAAGTGCGAAAAATTTGTTGCCTTCTCAAACATTTCTTAGCTTCAAACTCCCATATCTCGCGAACGGATTGACCACACCCAAAAATTCATGCTGCGTCTGAATGTAGAAACTTGCCCGATTACAACGGTATGTGTATTTTTTCCCTAGACCGTTCTGGTTAAGCGTTTGGGGAAGCAGAATTGCGAAAAATTTGTTGCCTTCTCAACCATTTATTAGCTTCCAACTCCCACATCTCGCGAACGGATTGACCAAACCCAAAAATATCCTACTACATCTGAAAGTAGAAACTCTTACGATAACAACGGTATGTGTATTTTTTCCCAAGGCCGTTCTGGTTAAGCGTTTGGAGCAGCAGAATTGCGAAAAATTTGTTGCCTTCTCAAACATTTCTTAGCTTCAAACTCCCATATCTCGCGAACGGATTGACCACACCCAAAAATTCATGCTGCGTCTGAATGCAGAAACTTGCCCGATTACAGCGGTATGTGTATTTTTTCCCTAGGCCGTTCTGGTTAAGCGTTTGGGGCAGCAGAAGTGCGAAAAATTTGTTGCCTTCTCAACCATTTATTAGCTTCCAACTCCCATATCTCGCGAACGGATTGACCAAACACAAAAATTTCTATTACATATGAAAGTAGAAGCTCGCACGATTACAACGGCATGTGTATCTTTCCCTAGGCCATTCTGGTTAAGCGATTGGAGCAGCAGAAGTGCGAAAAATTTGTTGTTTTCTCAACCATTTATTAGCTTCCAACTCCCATATCTCGCGAACGGATTGACCAAACCCAAAAATTTCTATTACATATGAAAGTAGAAGCTCGCCCGATTACAACGGTATGTGTATTTTTACCCAAGGCCATTCTGGTTAAGCGTTTGGAGCAGCTGAAATGCGCAAGATTTGTTGCCTTCTCAGCCATTTCTTAGCTTCCAACTCCCATATCTCGCGAACGCATTGACCAATCCCAAAAAATTCCTATTGCGTCTGAATGTAGAAACTCGCCCGATTACAACGGTATGTGTATTTTTTCCCTAGGCCATTCTGGTTAAGCGTTTGGGGCAGCAGAAGTGCGAAAGATTTGTTGCCTTCTCAAACATTTCTTAGTTTCAAACTCCCATATCTCGCGAACGGATTGACCACACCCAAAAATTCATGCTGCGTTTTAATGTCGAAACTCGCCCGACTAAAACGGTATGTGTATTTTTCCCTAAGCCGTTCTGGTTAAGCGTTTGGGGCAGCAGAAGTGCGAAAAATTTGTTGCCTTCTCAAACATTTCTTAGCTTCCAACTCCCATATCGCGGGAACGGATTGACCAAACCCAAAAATTTCTATTACATATGGAAGTAGAAGCTCGCCCGATTACAACGGCAAGTGTATTTTTCCCTAGGCCATTCTGGTTAAGCGATTGGAGCAGCAGAAGTGCGAAAAATTTGTTGTTTTCTCAACCACATCTTAGCTTCAAACTCCCACATCTCGCGAACGGATTGACCAAACCCAAAAATATCCTACTACATCTGAAAGTAGAAATTCGCCCGATTACAACGGTATGTGCATTTTTTCCCCTAGGCCATTCTGGTTAAGCGTTTGGAGCAGCAGAAGTGCGAAAAATTTGTTGTCTTCTTAACCATTTCTTAGCTTCAAACTCCCACATCTCGCGAACGGATTGACCAAACCCAAAAATTCCTGCTACATCTGAAAGTAGAAATTCGCCCAATTACAACGGTATGTGCATTTTTTCCCCTAGGCCATTCTGGTTAAGCGTTTGGAGCAACAGAAGTGCGAAAAATTTGTTGCCTTCTCAAACATTTCTTAGCTTCAAACTCCCATATCTCGCGAACGGATTGACCACACCCAAAAATTCATGCTGCGTCTGAATGTAGAAACTTGCCCTATTACAACGGTATGTGTATTTTTCCCTAAGCCGTTCTGGTTAAGCGTTTGGGGCAGCAGAAGTGCGAAAAATTTGTCGCCTTCTCTACCATTTATTAACTTCCAACACCCATATCTCGCGAACGGATTGACCGAACCAAAAATTTCTATTACATATGAAAGTAGAAGCTCGCCCGATTACAACGGCATGTGTATTTTTCCCTAGGCCATTCTGGTTAAGCGATTGGAGCAGCAGAAGTGCGAAAAATTTGTTGTTTTCTCAACCACATCTTAGATTCAAACTCCCACATCTCGCGAACGGATTGACCAAACCCAAAAATATCCTACTGCATCTGAAAGTAGATACTCGCCCGATTACAACGGTATGTGTATTTTTTCCCTAGGCCATTCTGGTTAAGCGTTTGGAGCAGCAGAAGTGCGAAAAATTTGTTTTCTTCTCAACCATTTCTTAGCTTCAAACTCCCATATCTCGCGAACGGGTTGACCACACTTAAAAATTCCTGCTGCGTCTGAATGTAGAAACTCGCCCGATTACAAAGGTATGTGTATTTTTTCCCTAGGCCATTCTGATTAAGCGTTTGGAGCAACACAAGTGCGAAAAATTTGTTGGCTTCTCAAGCATTTCTTAGCTTCAAACACCCCTATCTCGCGAACGGATTGACCAAACCCAAAAATTCCTGCTGCGTCTGAATGTAGAAACTCGCCCGATTACAACGGTATGTGTATTTTTTCCCTAGGCCATTCCGGTTAAGCGTTTGGAGCAGCAGAAGTGCGAAAAATTTGTTGCCTTCTCAACGATTTCTTAGCTTCAAACTCCCACATCTCGCGAACGGATTGACCAAACCCAAAAATTCCTACTACATCTGAATGTAGAAACTCGCACGATTAGAACGTATGTGTATTTTTCCCTAGGCCATTCTGGTTAAGCGTTTGGAGCAGCAGAAGTGCGAAAAATTTGTTGTCTTCTCAACCATTTCTTAGCTTCAAACTCCCACATCTCGCGAACGGATTGATCAAACCCAAAAATTCCTGCTGCGTCTGAATGTAGAAACTCGCCCGATTACAACGGTATGTGTATTTTCTTCCTAGGCCGTTCTGGTTAAGCGTTTGGTGCAGCAGAAGTGCGAAAAATTTGTTGTTTTCTGAACCACATCTTAGCATCAAACTCCCATATCTCGCGAACGAATTGACCAAACCCAAAAATTCCTGCTGCGTCTGAATGTAGAAACTCGCCCGATTACAACGGTGTGTGTATTTTTTCCCTAGCCAATTCTGGTTAAGCGTTTGGAGCAGCAGAATTGCGAAAAATTTGTTGTCTTCTCAACCATTTCTTAGCTTCAAACTCCCATAACTCGCGAACGGATTGTCCAAACCCAAAAATTCCTATTGCCTCTGAAAGCAGAAACTCGTACGAAAACAACGGTGTGTGTATTTTTTCCCAAGGCCATTCTGGGTAAGCGTTTGGAGCAGCAGAAGTGCGAAAAATTTGGTGTCTTCTCAACCATTTCTTAGCTTCCAACTCCCATATCTCGCGAACGGATTGACCAATCCCAAAAATTCCTATTGCATCTGAATGTAGAAACTCGCCCGACTACAACGGTATGTGTATTTTTTCCCTAGGCCATTCTGGTTAAGCGTTTGGAACAGCAGAAGTGCGAAAAATTTGTTGCCTTCTCAAACATTTCTTATCTTCAAACTCCCATACCTCGCGAACGGGTTGACCACACCCAAAAACTCCTGCTGCGTCTGAATGTAGAAACTTGACCGATTACAACGGTATGTGTATTTTTTCCCTAGGCCGTTCTGGTTAAGCGTTTGGGGCAGCAGAATTGCGAAAATTTGTTGCCTTCTCAACCATTTCTTAGCTTCCAACTCCCATCTCGCGCGAACGGATTGACCAAACCCAAAAATTTCTATTACATATGAAAGTAGAAGCTCGCCCGATTACAACGGCATGTGTATTTTTCCCTAGGCCATTCTGGTTAAGCGTTTGGAGCAGCAGAAATGCGAAAAATTTGTTGTCTTCTCAACCAGTTCTTAACTTCAAACTGCTACATCTCGCGAACGGATTGACCAAACCCAAAAATTCCTACTATATCTGAAAGTAGAAACTCGCCCGATTACAAAGGTATTTGAATTCTTTCCCTAGGCCATTCTGGTTAAGCGTTTGGAGCAGCAGAAGTGCGAAAAATTTGTTGTCTTCTCAACCATTTCTTAGCTACAAACTCCCACATCTCGCGAGCGGATTGACCAAACCCAAAAACTCCTATTGCGTCTGAAAGTAGAAACCCGTACGATAACAACGGTATGTGTATTTTTTCCCAAGGCCATTCTGGTTAAGCGTCTGGAGCAGGTGAAATGCGCAAAATTTTTTGCCTTCTCAACCATTTCTTAGCTTCCAACTCCATATCTCGCGAACGGATTGACCAAACCCAAAAATTCCTATTGCGTCTGAATGTAGAAACTCGCCCGATTACAACGGTGTGTGTATGTTTTCCCTAGGCCATTCTGGTTAAGCGTTGGTGCAGCAGAAGTGCGAAAAATTTGTTGCCTTCTCAAACATTTCTTAGCTTCAAACTCCCATATCTCGCGAACGGATTGACCACACCCAAAGATTCCTGCTGCGTCTGAATGTAGAAACTCGCCCGATTCCAACGGTATGTGTATTTTTTCCCTTGGCCGTTCTGGTTAAGCGTTTGGGGCAGCAGAAGTGCGAAAAATTTGTTGCCTTCTCAACCATTTCTTAGCTTCAAACTCCCACATCTCGCGAACGGATTGAACAAACCCAAAAATTCCTACTACATCTGAATGTAGAAACTCGCCTGATTACAACGTATGTGTATTCTTCCCTAGGCCGTTCTGGTTAAGCGTTTGGAGCAGCAGAAGTGCGAAAAATTTGTTGTCTTCTCAACCATTTCTTAGCTTCAAACTCCCACATCTCGCGAACGGATTGATCAAACCCAAAATTTCCTACTACATCTGAAAGTAGAAACTCGCCCGATTACAAAGGTATGTGTATTTTTTCCATTGGCCGTTCTGGTTAAGCGTTTGGGGCAGCAGATGTGCGAAAAATTTGTTGCCTTCTCAACCATTTATTAGATTCCAACTCCCATATCTCGCGAACGGATTGACCAAACCCAAAAATTTCTATTACATATGAAAGTAGAAGCTCGCCCGATTGCAACGGTATGTGTATTTTTCCCTAGGCCATTCTGGTTAAGCGTTTGGAGCAGCAGAAGTGCGAAAAATTTGTTGCCTTCTCAACCATTTCTTAGCTTCAAACTCCCACATCTCGCGAAGGGATTGACCAAACCCAAAAACTCCTACTACATCTGAAAGTAGAAACTCGCCCGATTACAACGTATGTGTATTTTTCCCTAGGCCATTCTGGTTAAGCGTTTGGAGCAGCAGAAGTGCGAAAAATTTGTTGTCTACTCAACCATTTCTTAGTTTCAAACTCCCACATCTCGCGAACGGATTGATCAAACCCAAAAATTACTACTACATCTGAAAGTAGAAACTCGCCCGCTTACAAAGGTATGTGTATTTTTTCCCTAGGCCATTCTGGTTAAGCGTTTGGAGCAGCAGAAGTGCGAAAAATTTGTTGTCTTCTCAAACATTTCTTAGCTTCAAACTCCCATATCTCGCGAACGGATTGACCACACCCAAAAATTCATGCTGCGTCTGAATGTAGAAACTCGCCCGATTACAACGGTATGTGTATTTTTTCCCTAGGCCATTCTGGTTAAGCGTTTGGAGCAGCAGAAGTGCGAAAAATTTGTTGTCTTCTCAACCATTTCTTAGCTTCAAACTCCCACATCTCGCGAATGGGTTGACCACACCCAAAAATTCCTGCTGCGTCTGAATGTAGAAACTCGCCCGATTCCAACGGTATGTGTATTTTTTTCCTTGGCCGTTCTGGTTAAGCGTTTGGGGCAGCAGAAGTGCGAAAAATTTGTTGCCTTCTCAACCATTTCTTAGTTTCAAACTCCCACATCTCGCGAACGGATTGATCAAACCCAAAAATTACTACTACATCTGAAAGTAGAAACTCGCCCTCTTACAAAGGTATGTGTATTTTTTCCCTAGGCCATTCTGGTTAAGCGTTTGGAGCAGCAGAAGTGCGAAAAATTTGTTGTCTTCTCAACCATTTCTTAGCTTCAAACTCCCACATCTCGCGAATGGGTTGACCACACCCAAAAATTCCTGCTGCGTCTGAATGTAGAAACTCGCCCGATTCCAACGGTATGTGTATTTTTTCCCTTGGCCGTTCTGGTTAAGCGTTTGGGGCAGCAGAAGTGCGAAAAATTTGTTGCCTTCTCAACCATTTATTAGCTTCCAACTCCCATATCTCGCGAACGGATTGACCAAACCCAAAAATTTCTATTACGTGTGAAAGTAGAAGCTCGCCCGATTACAACGGTATGTGTATTTTTTCCCTAGGCCATTCTGGTTAAGCGTTTGGTGCAGCAGAAGTGCGAAAAATTTGTTGTCTTCTCAACCATTTCTTAGCTTCAAACTCCCACATCTCGCGAACGGATTGACCAAACCCAAAAATTCCTACTACATCTGAAAGTTGAAACTCGCCCGATTACAAAGGTATGTGTATTTTTTCACTAGGCCATTCTGATTAAGCGTTTGGAGCAACACAAGTGCGAAAAATTTGTTGGCTTCTCAAGCATTTCTTAGCTTCAAACACCCCTATCTCGCGAACGGATTGACCAAACACAAAAATTCCTGCTGCGTCTGAATGTAGAAACTCGCCCGATTACAACGGTATGTGTATTTTTTCCCTAGGCCATTCTGGTTAAGCGTTTGGAGCAGCAGAAGTGTGAAAAATTTGTTGCCTTCTCAACCATTTCTTAGCTTCATACTCCCACATCTCGCGAACGGATTGACCAAACCCAAAAATTCCTACTATATCTGAAAGTTGAAACTCGCCCGATTACAACAGTATGTGTATTTTTTGCCTAGGCCATTCTGGATAAGCGTTTGGAGCAGCAGAATTGTGAAAAATTTGATGCCTTCTCAACCATTTCTTAGCTTCAAACTCCCACATCTCGCGAACGGATTGACCAAACCCAAAAATTCCTACTACATCTGAAAGTAGAAACTCGCCCGATTACAACGGTATGTGTATTTTCTTCCTAGGCCGTTCTGGTTAAGCGTTTGGTGCAGCAGAAGTGCGAAAAATTTGTTGTTTTCTGAACCACATCTTAGCATCAAACTCCCATATCTCGCGAACGAATTGACCAAACCCAAAAATTCCTGCTGCGTCTGAATGTAGAAACTCGCCCGATTACAACGGTGTGTGTATTTTTTCCCTAGCCCATTCTGGTTAAGCGTTTGGAGCAGCAGAATTGCGAAAAATTTGTTGTTTCTCAACCATTTCTTAGCTTCAAACTCCCATAACTCGCGAACGGATTGTCCAAACCCAAAAATTCCTATTGCCTCTGAAAGTAGAAACTCGTACGAAAACAACGGTGTGTGTATTTTTTCCCTAGGCCATTCTGGTTAAGCGTTTGGAGTAGCAGAAGTGCGAAAAATTTGTTGCCTTCTCAACGATTTCTTAGCTTCAAACTCCCACATCTCGCGAACGGATTGATCAAACCCAAAAATTCCTACTACATCTGAAAGTAGAAACTCGCCCGATTACAACAGTATGTGTATTTTTTCCCTAGGCCATTCCGGTTAAGCGTTTGGTGCAGCAAAAGTGCGAAAAATTTGTTGCCTTCTCAAACATTTCTTAGCTTCAAACTCCCATATCTCGCGAACGGATTGACCACACCCAAAAATTCCTGCTGCGTCTGAATGTAGAAACTCGCCCGATTCCAACGGTATGTGTATTTTTTCCATTGGCCGTTCTGGTTAAGCGTTTGGAGCAGCAGAATTGCGAAAAATTTGTTGTTTCTCAACCATTTCTTAGCTTCAAACTCCCATAACTCGCGAACGGATTGTCCAAACCCAAAAATTCCTATTGCCTCTGAAAGTAGAAACTCGTACGAAAACAACGGTGTGTGTATTTTTTCCCAAGGCCATTCTGGTTAAGCGTTTGGAGCAGCTGAAATGCGCAAAATTTGTTGCCTTCTCAGCCATTTCTTAGCTTCCAACTCCCATATCTCGCGAACGGATTGAACAAACCAAAAAATTCCTATTGCGTCTGAATGTAGAAACTCGCCCGATTACAACGGTGTGTGTATGTTTTCCCTAGGCCATTCTGGTTAAGCGTTTGGTGTAGCAGAAGTGCGAAAAATTTGTTGCCTTCTCAAACATTTCTTAGCTTCAAACTCCCATATCTCGCGAACGGATTGACCACACCCAAAAATTCCTGCTGCGTCTGAATGTAGAAACTCGCCCGATTCCAACGGTATGTGTATTTTTTCCATTGGCCGTTCTGGTTAAGCGTTTGGGGCAGCAGATGTGCAAAAAATTTGTTGCCTTCTCAACCATTTATTAGCTTCCAACTCCCATATCTCGCGAACGGATTGACCAAACCCAAAAATTTCTATTACATATGAAAGTAGAAGCTCGCCCGATTGCAACGGTATGTGTATTTTTCCCTAGGCCATTCTGGTTAAGCGTTTGGAGCAGCAGAAGTGCGAAAAATTTGTTGCCTTCTCAACCATTTCTTAGCTTCAAACTCCCACATCTCGCGAAGGGATTGACCAAACCCAAAAACTCCTACTACATCTGAAAGTAGAAACTCGCCCGATTACAACGTATGTGTATTTTTCCCTAGGCCATTCTGGTTAAGCGTTTGGAGCAGCAGAAGTGCGAAAAATTTGTTGTCTTCTCAACCATTTCTTAGTTTCAAACTCCCACATCTCGCGAACGGATTGATCAAACCCAAAAATTACTACTACATCTGAAAGTAGAAACTCGCCCGCTTACAAAGGTATGTGTATTTTTTCCCTAGGCCATTCTGGTTAAGCGTTTGGAGCAGCAGAAGTGCGAAAAATTTGTTGTCTTCTCAAACATTTCTTAGCTTCAAACTCCCATATCTCGCGAACGGATTGACCACACCCAAAAATTCATGCTGCGTCTGAATGTAGAAACTCGCCCGATTACAACGGTATGTGTATTTTTTCCCTAGGCCATTCTGGTTAAGCGCTTGGAGCAGCAGAAGTGCGAAAAATTTGTTGCCTTCTCAACCATTTCTTAGCTTCAAACTCCCACATCTCGCGAACGGATTGACGAAACCCAAAAATTCCTACTACATCTGAATGTAGAAACTCGCCCGATTAGAAAGGTATGTGTATTTTTTCCCTAGTCCATTCTGGTTAAGCGTTTGGAGAAGCAGAAATGCGAACAATTTGTTGTCTTCTCAACCATTTCTTAGTTTCAAACTGCCATATCTCTCGAACGGATTGAACAAACCCAAAAATTCCTACTATATCTGAAAGTAGAAACTCGCCCGATTACAACAGTATGTGTATTTTTTCCCTAGGCCATTCTGGTTAAGCGTTTGGAGCAGCAGAAGTGTGAAAAATTTGTTGCCTTCTCAACCATTTCTTAGCTTCAAACTCCCACATCTCGCGAACGGATTGACCAAACCCAAAAATTCCTACTACATCTGAAAGTAGAAACTCGCCCGATTACAACGGTATGTGTATTTTCTTCCTAGGCCGTTCTGGTTAAGCGTTTGGTGCAGCAGAAGTGCGAAAAATTTGTTGTTTTCTGAACCACATCTTAGCATCAAACTCCCATATCTCGCGAACGAATTGACCAAACCCAAAAATTCCTGCTGCGTCTGAATGTAGAAACTCGCCCGATTACAACGGTGTGTGTATTTTTTCCCTAGCCCATTCTGGTTAAGCGTTTGGAGCAGCAGAATTGCGAAAAATTTGTTGTTTCTCAACCATTTCTTAGCTTCAAACTCCCATAACTCGCGAACGGATTGTCCAAACCCAAAAATTCCTATTGCCTCTGAAAGTAGAAACTCGTACGAAAACAACGGTGTGTGTATTTTTTCCCTAGGCCATTCTGGTTAAGCGTTTGGAGTAGCAGAAGTGCGAAAAATTTGTTGCCTTCTCAACGATTTCTTAGCTTCAAACTCCCACATCTCGCGAACGGATTGAACAAACCCAAAAATTCTTACTACATCTGAAAGTAGAAACTCGCCCGATTACAAGAGTATGTGTATTTTTTCCCTATGCCATTCTGGTTAAGCGTTTGGTGCAGCAAAAGTGCGAAAAATTTGTTGTCTTCTCAACCATTTCTTAGCTTCAAACTCCCACATCTCGCGAACCGATTGACCAAACCCAAAAATTCCTTCTACATCTGAAAGTAGAAACTCGCCCGATTACAAAGGCATGTGTATTTTTTCCCTAGGCCATTCTGGTTAAGCGTTTGGTACAGCAGAAGTGCGAAAAATTTGTTGCCTTCTCAAACATTTCTTAGCTTCAAACTCCCATATCTCGGGAACGGGTTGACCACACCCAAAAATTCCTGCTGCGTCTGAATGTAGAAACTCGCCCGATTACAACGGTATGTGAATTTTTTCCCTAGGCCGTTCTGGTTAAGCTTTTGGGGCAGCAGAATTGCGAAAATTTGTTGCCTTCTCAAACATTTCTTAGCTTCCAACTCCCATATCGCGCGAACGGATTGACCAAACCCAAAAATTTCTATTACATATGAAAGTAGAAGCTCGCCCGATTACAACGGCATGTGTATTTTTCCCTAGGCCATTCTGGTTAAGCGTTTGGAGCAGCAGAAATGCGAAAAATTTGTTGTCTTCTCAACCATTTCTTAGCTTCAAACTGCCACATCTCGCGAACGGATTGACCAAACCCAAAAATTCCTACTATATCTGAAAGTAGAAACTCGCCCGATTACAAAGGTATGTGTATTCTTTCCCTAGGCCATTCTGGTTAAGCGTTTGGAGCAGCAGAAGTGCGAAAAATTTGTTGCCTTCTCAACCATTTCTAAGCTTCAAACTCCCACATCTCGCGAACGGATTGACCAAACCCAAAAATTCCTACTACATCTGAAAGTAGAAACTAGCCCGATTACAAAGGTATGTGTATTTTTTCACTAGGCCATTCTGATTAAGCGTTTGGAGCAACAGAAGTGCGAAAAATTTGTTGTCTTCTCAACCATTTCTTAGTTTCAAACTGCCACATCTCGCGAACGGATTGAACAAACCCAAAAATTCCTACTATACCTGAAAGTAGAAACTCGCCCGATTACAACAGTATGTGTATTTTTTCCCTAGGCCATTCTGGTTAAGCGTTTGGAGCAGCAGAAGTGCGAAAAATTTGTTGCCTTCTCAACCATTTCTTAGCTTCAAACTCCCACATCTCGCGAACGGATTGACCAAACCCAAAAATTCCTACTACATCTGAATGTAGAATCTCGCCCGATTACAACGGTATGTGTATTTTTTCCCTAGGCCATTCTGGTTAAGCGTTTGGAGCAGCAGAAGTGCGAAACATTTGTTGTCTTCTCAACCATTTCTTAGCTTCAAACTCCCACATCTCGCGAACGGATTGACCAAACCCAAAAACTCCTACTACATCTGAAAGTAGAAACTCGCCCGATTACAACGGTATGTGTATTTTCTCCCTAGGCCGTTCTGGTTAAGCGATTGGTGCAGCAGAAATGCGAAAAATTTGTTGTTTTCTGAACCACATCTTAGCATCAAACTCCCATATCTCGCGAACGAATTGACCAAACCCAAAAATTCCTGCTGCGTCTGAATGTAGAAACTCGCCCGATTACAACGGTGTGTGTATTTTTTCCCTAGCCCATTCTGGTTAAGCGTTTGGAGCAGCAGAATTGCGAAAAATTTGTTGTCTTCTCAACCATTTCTTAGCTTCAAACTCCCATATCTCGCGAACGGATTGTCCAAACCCAAAAATTCCTATTGCCTCTGAAAGTAGAAACTCGTACGAAAACAACGGTGTGTGTATTTTTTCCCAAGGCCATTCTGGTTAAGCGTTTGGAGCAGCAGAAGTGCGAAAAATTTGTTGTCTTCTCAACCATTTCTTAGCTTCAAACTCCCATATCTCGCGAACGGATTGTCCAAACCCAAAAATTCCTATTGCCTCTGAAAGTAGAAACTCGTACGAAAACAACGGTGTGTGTATTTTTTCCCAAGGCCATTCTGGTTAAGCTTTTGGAGCAGCAGAAGTGCGAAAAATTTGTTGCCTTCTCAAGCATTTCCTAGCTTCAAACTCCCATATCTCGCGAACGGATTGACCAAACCCAAAAATTCCTACTGCGTCTGAATGTAGAACCTCGCCCGATTACAACGGTATGTGTATTTTTTCCCTAGGCCATTCTGGTTAAGCGTTTGGAGCAGCAGAAGTGCGAAAAATTTGTTGCCTTCTCAACCATTTCTTAGCTTCAAACTCCGATATCTCGCGAAAGGATTGACCAAACCCAAAAATTCCTGCTGCGTCTGAATGTAGAAACTCGCCCGATTACATCGGTATGTGTATTTTTCCCTAGGCCACTCTGGTTAAGCGTTTGGAGCAGCAGAAGTGCGAAAAATTTGTTCTCTTCTCAACCATTTCTTACCTTCAAACTCCCACATCTCGCGAACGGATTGACCAAACCCAAAAACTCCTACTACATCTGAAAGTAGAAACTCGCCCGATTACAACGGTATGTGTATTTTCTCCCTAGGCCGTTCTGGTTAAGCGATTGGTGCAGCAGAAATGCGAATAATTTGTTGTTTTCTGAACCACATCTTAGCTTCAAACTCCCATATCTCGCGAACGGATTGTCCAAACCCAAAAATTCCTATTGCCTCTGAAAGTAGAAACTCGTACGAAAACAACGGTGTGTGTATTTTTTCCCAAGGCCATTCTGGTTAAGCGTTTGGAGCAGCAGAATTGCGAAAAATTTGTTGTCTTCTCAACCATTTCTTAGCTTCAAACTCCCATATCTCGCGAACGGATTGTCCAAACCCAAAAATTCCTATTGCCTCTGAAAGTAGAAACTCGTACGAAAACAACGGTGTGTGTATTTTTTCCCAAGGCCATTCTAGTTAAGCTTTTGGAGCAGCAGAAGTGCGAAAAATTTGTTGCCTTCTCAACCATTTCTTAGCTTCAAACTCCGATATCTCGCGAAAGGATTGACCAAACCCAAAAATTCCTGCTGCGTCTGAATGTAGAAACTCGCCCGATTACATCGGTATGTGTATTTTTCCCTAGGCCACACTGGTTAAGCGTTTGGAGCAGCAGAAGTGCGAAAAATTTGTTCTCTTCTCAACCATTTCTTACCTTCAAACTCCCACATCTCGCGAACGGATTGACCAAACCCAAAAATTCCTACTACATCTGAATGTAGAAACTCGCCCGATTACAGCGGTATGTGTATTTTTTCCCTAGGCCATTCTGGTTAAGCGTTTGGAGCAGCAGAAGTGCGAAAAATTTGTTGCCTTCTCAACCATTTCTTAGCTTCAAACTCCCACATCTCGCGAACGGATTGACCAAACCCAAAAATTCCTACTACATCTGAAAGTAGAAACTCGCCCGATTACAAAGGTATGTGTATTTTTTCCCTAGTCCATTCTGGTTAAGCGTTTGGAGCAGCAGAAATGCGAAAAATTTGTTGCCTTCTCAACCATTTCTTAGCTTCAAACTCCCACATCTCGCGAACGGATTGACCAAACCCAAAAATTCCTATTGCGTCTGAAAGTAGAAACTCGTACGATAACAACGGTATGTGTATTTTTTCCCAAGGCCATTCTGGTTAAGCTTTTGGAGCAGCTGAAATGCGCAAAATTTGTTGCCTTCTCAGCCATTTCTTAACTTCCAACTCCCATATCTCGCGAACGGATTGACCAAACCCAAAAATTCCTATTGCGTCTGAATGTAGAATCTCGCCCGATTACAACGGTGTGTGTATGTTTTCCCTAGGCCATTCTGGTTATGCGTTTGGTGCAGCAGAAGTGCGAAAAATTTGTTGCCTTCTCAAACATTTCTTAGCTTCAAACTCCCATATCTCGCGATCGGATTGACCACACCCAAAAATTCCTGCTGCGTCTGAATGTAGAAACTCGCCCGATTCCAACGGTATGTGAATTTTTTCCATTGGCCGTTCTGGTTAAGCGTTTGGTTCAGCAGATGTGCGAAAAATTTGTTGCCTTCTCAACCATTTATTAGCTTCCAACTCCCATATCTCGCGAACGGATTGACCAAACCCAAAAACTCCTACTACATCTGAAAGTAGAAACTCGCCCGATTACACCGTATGTGTATTTTTCCCTAGGCCATTCTGGTTAAGCGTTTGGGGCAGCAGAAGTGCGAAAAATTTGTTGTCTTCTCAACCATTTCTTAGCTTCAAACTCCCACATCTCGCGAACGGATTGATCAAACCCAAAAATTACTACTACATCTGAAAGTAGAAGCTCGCCCGATTACAACGGTATGTGTATTTTTTCCCTAGGCCATTCTGGTTAAGCGTTTGGTGCAGCAGAAGTGCGAAAAATTTGTTGTCTTCTCAACCATTTCTTAGCTTCAAACTCCCACATCTCGCGAACGGATTGACCAAACCCAAAAATTCCTACTACATCTGAAAGTAGAAACTCGCCCGATTACAAAGGTATGTGTATTTTTTCACTAGGCCATTCTGATTAAGCGTTTGGAGCAACAGAAGTGCGAAAAATTTGTTGGCTTCTCAAGCATTTCTTAGCTTCAAACACCCATATCTCGCGAACGGATTGACCAAACCCAAAAATTCCTGCTGCGTCTGAATGTAGAAACTCGCCCGATTACAACGGTATGTGTATTTTTTCCCTAGGCCATTCTGGTTAAGCGTTTGGAGCAGCAGAATTGCGAAAAATTTGTTGCCTTCTCAACCATTTCTTAGCTTCAAACTCCCACTTCTCGCGAACGGATTGACCAAACCCAAAAATTCCTACTACATCTGAATGTAGAAACTCGCCCGATTACAACGTATGTGTATTTTTCCCTAGGCCATTCTGGTTAAGCGTTTGGAGCAGCAGAAGTGCGAAAAATTTGTTGTCTTCTCAACCATTTCTTAGCTTCAAACTCCCATATCTCGCGAACGGATGGACCAAACCCAAAAATTCCTATTGCGTCTGAATGTAGAAACTCGCCCGATTACAACGGTGTGTGTTTGTTTTCCCTAGGCCATTCTGGTTAAGCGTTTGGTGCAAAAGAAGTGCGAAAAATTTGTTGCCTTCTCAAACATTTCTTAGCTTCAAACTCCCATATCTCGCGAACGAATTGACCAAACCCAAAAATTCCTGCTGCGTCTGAATGTAGAAACTCGCCCGATTACAACGGTGTGTGTATTTTTTCCCTAGCCCATTCTGGTTAAGCGTTTGGAGCAGCAGAATTGCGAAAAATTTGTTGTTTCTCAACCATTTCTTAGCTTCAAACTCCCACATCTCGCGAACGGATTGACCAAACCCAAAAATTCCTACTACATCTGAAAGTAGAAACTCGCCCGATTACAAAGGTATGTGTATTTTTTCACTAGGCCATTCTGATTAAGCGTTTGGAGCAACAGAAGTGCGAAAAATTTGTTGGCTTCTCAAGCATTTCTTAGCTTCAAACACCCACATCTCGCGAACGGATTGACCAAACCTAAAAATTCCTGCTGCGTCTGAATGTAGAAACTCGCCCGATTACAACGGTATGTGTATTTTTTCCCTAGGCCATTCTGGTTAAGCGTTTGGAGCAGCAGAAGTGCGAAAAATTTGTGGCCTTCTCAACCATTTCTTAGCTTCAAACTCCCACATCTCGCGAACGGATTGACCAAACCCAAAAATTCCTACTACATCTGAATGTAGAAACTCGCCTGATTACAACGTATGTGTATTTTTCCCTAGGCCATTCTGGTTAAGCGTTTGGAGCAGCAGAAGTGCGAAAAGTTTGTTGTCTTCTCAACCATTTCTTAGCTTCAATCTCCCACATCTCGCGAACGGATTGATCAAACTCAAAAATTCCTACTACATCTGAAAGTAGAAACTCGCCCGATTACAAAGGTATGTGTATTTTTTCCCTAGTCCATTCTGGTTAAGCGTTTGGAGCAGCAGAAATGCGAAAAATTTGATGTCTTCTCAACCATTCCTTAGCTTCAAACTGCCACATCTCGCGAACGGATTGAACAAACCCAAAAATTCCTACTATATCTGAAAGTAGAAACTCGCCCGATTACAACAGTATGTGTATTTTTTCCCTAGGCCATTCTGGTTAAGCGTTTGGAGCAGCAGAAGTGCGAAAAATTTGTTGCCTTCTCAACCATTTCTTAGATTCAAACTCCCACATCTCGCGAACGGATTGACCAAACCCAAAAATTCCTACTACATCTGAATGTAGAATCTCGCCCGATTACAACGTTATGTGTATTTTTTCCCTAGGGCATTCTGGTTAAGCGTTTGGAGCAGCAGAAGTGCGAAACATTTGTTGTCTTCTCAACCATTTCTTAGCTTCAAACTCCCACATCTCGCGAACGGATTGACCAAACCCAAAAACTCCTACTACATCTGAAAGTGGAAACTCGCCCGATTACAACGGTATGTGTATTTTCTCCCTAGGCCGTTCTGGTTAAGCGTTTGGAGCAGCAGAATTGCGAAAAATTTGTTGTCTTCTCATCCATTTCTTAGCTTCAAACTCCCATGTCTCGCGAACGGATTGTCCAAACCCAAAAATTCCTATTGCCTCTGAAAGTAGAAACTCGTACGAAAACAACGGTGTGTGTATTTTTTCCCAAGGCCATTCTGGTTAAGCGTTTGGAGCAGCAGAGGTGCGAAAAATTTGTTGTCTTCTCAACCATTTCTTAGCTTCAAACTCCCATATCTCGCGAACGGATTGACCAAACCCAAAAATTCCTACTGCGTCTGAATGTAGAAATTCGCCCGATTACAACGGTATGTGTATTTTTTCCCTAGGCCATTCTGGTTAAGCGTTTGGAGCAGCAGAAGTGCGAAAAATTTGTTGCCTTCTCAACCATTTCTTAGCTTCAAACTCCGATATCTCGCGAACGGATTGACCAAACCCAAAAATTCCTGCTGCGTCTGAATGTAGAAACTCGCCCGATTACATCGGTATTTGTATTTTTCCCTGGGCCATTCTGGTTAAGCGTTTGGAGCAGCTGAAATGCGCAAAATTTGTTGCCTTCTCAGCCATTTCTTAGCTTCCAACTCCCATATCTCGCGAACGGATTGACCAAACCCAAAAATTCCTATTGCGTCTGAATGTAGAATCTCGCCCGATTACAACGGTGTGTGTATGTTTTCCCTAGGCCATTCTGGTTAAGCGTTTGGTGCAGCAGAAGTGCGAAAAATTTGTTGCCTTCTCAAACATTTCTTAGCTTCAAACTCCCATATCTCGCGAACGGATTGACCACACCCAAAAATTCCTGCTGCGTCTGAATGTAGAAACACGCCCGATTCCAACGGTATGTGTATTCTTTCCCTTGGCCGTTCTGGTTAGGCGTTTGGGGCAGCAGAAGTGCGAAAAATTTGTTGCCTACTCAACCATTTATTAGCTTCCAACTCCCATATCTCGCGAACGGATTGACCAAACCCAAAAATTTCTATTACATATGAAAGTAGAATCTCGCCCGATTACAACGGTGTGTGTATTTTTTCCCTAGTCGATTCTGGTTAAGCGTTTGGAACAGCAGAAATGCGAAAAATTTGTTGTCTTCTCAACCATTTCTTAGTTTCAAACTGCCACATCTCGCGAACGGATTGAACAAACCCAAAAATTCCTACTATATCTGAAAGTAGAAACTCGCCCGATTACAACAGTATGTGTATTTTTTCCCTAGGCCATTCTGGTTAAGCGTTTGGAGCAGCAGAAGTGCGAAAAATTTGTTGCCTTCTCAACCATTTCTTAGCTTCAAACTCCCACATCTCGCGAACGGATTGACCAAACCCAAAAACTCCTACTACATCTGAAAGTAGAAACTCGCCCGATTACATAGGTATGTGTATTTTTTCCCTAGTCCATTCTGGTTAAGCGTTTGGAGCAGCAGAAATGCGAAAAATTTGTTGCCTTCTCAAGCATTTCTTAGCTTCAAACTCCCACATCTCGCGAACGGATTGTCCAAACCCAAAAATTCCTATTGCCTCTGAAAGTAGAAACTCGTACGAAAACAACGGTGTGTGTATTTTTTCCCAAGACCATTCTGGTTAAGCGTTTGGAGCAGCAGAAGTGCGAAAAATTTTTTGTCTTCTCAACCATTTCTTAGCTTCAAACTCCCATATCTCGCGAACGGATTGTCCAAACCCAAAAATTCCTATTGCCTCTGAAAGTAGAAACTCGTACGAAAACAACGGTGTGTGTATTTTTTCCCAAGGCCATTCTGGTTAAGCGTTTGGAGCAGCAGAAGTGCGAAAAATTTGTTGCCTTCTCAAGCATTTCCTAGCTTAAAATTCCCATATCTCGCGAACGGATTGACCAAACCCAAAAATTCCTGCTGCGTCTGAATGTAGAAACTCGCCCGATTACATCGGTATGTGTATTTTCTCGCTAGGCCGTTCTGGTTAAGCGTTTGGTGCAGCAGAAATGCGAAAAATTGGTTGTTTTCTGAACCACATCTTAGCATCAAACTCCCATATCTCGCGAACGAATTGACCAAACCCAAAAACTCCTGCTGCGTCTGAATGTAGAAACTCGCCCGATTACAACGGTGTGTGTATTTTTTCCCTAGCCCATTCTGGTTAAGCGTTTGGAGCAGCAGATTTGCGAAAAATTTGTTGTCTTCTCAACCGTTTCTTAGCTTCAAACTCCCATATCTCGCGAACGGATTGTCCAAACCCAAAAATTCCTATTGCCTCTGAAAGTAGAAACTCGTACGAAAACAACGGTGTGTGTATTTTTTCCCAAGACCATTCTGGTTAAGCGTTTGGAGCAGCAGAAGTGCGAAAAATTTGTTGCCTTCTCAAGCATTTCCTAGCTTAAAATTCCCATATCTCGCGAACGGATTGACCAAACCCAAAAATTCCTGCTGCATCTGAATGTAGAAACTCGCCCGATTACATCGGTATGTGTATTTTTCCCTAGGCCACTCTGGTTAAGCGTTTGGAGCAGCAGAAGTGCGAAAAATTTGTTCTCTTCTCAACCATTTCTTAGCTTCAAACTCCCACATCTCGCGAACGGATTGACCAAACCCAAAAATTCCTACTACATCTGAAAGTAGAATCTCGCCCGATTACAAAGGTATGTGTATTTTTTCCCTAGTCCATTCTGGTTAAGCGTTTGGAGCAGCAGAAATGCGAAAAATTTGTTGTCTTCTCAACCATTTCTTAGCTTCAAACTGCCACATCTCGCGTACGGATTGACCAAACCCAAAAACTCCTACTATATCTGAAAGTAGAAACTCGTCCGATTACAACGGTATGTGTATTTTTTCCCTAGGCCATTCTGGTTAAGCGTTTGCAGCAGCAGAAGTGCGAAAAATTTGTTGCCTTCTCAACCATTTCTTAGCTTCAAACTCCCACATCTCGCGAACGGATTGACCAAACCCAAAAATTCCTATTGCGTCTGAAAGTAGAAAGTCGTACGATAACAACGGTATGTGTATTTTTTCCCAAGGCCATTCTGGTTAAGCGTTTGGAGCAGCTGAAATGCGCAAAATTTGTTGCCTTCTCAGCCATTTCTTAGCTTCCAGCTCCCATATCTCGCGAACGGATTGACCAAACCCAAAAATTTCTATTATATATGAAAGTAGAAGCTCGTCCGATTGCAACGGTATGTGTATTTTTTCCCTAGGCCATTCTGGTTAAGCGTTTGGTGCAGCAGAAATGCGAAAAATTTGTTGTCTTCTCAACCATTTCTTAGCTTCAAACTCCCACATCTCGCGAACGGATTGACCAAACCCAAAAATTCCTACTAAATCTGAAAGTAGAAAGTCGCCCGATTACAAAGGTATGTGTATTTTTTCACTAGGCCATTCTGATTAAGCGTTTGGACCAACAGAACTGCGAAAAATTTGTTGGCTTCTCAAGCATTTCTTAGCTTCAAACACCCACATCTCGCGAACGGATTGACCAAACCCAAAAATTCCTATTGCGTCTGAAAGTAGAAACTCGTACGATAACAACGGTATGTGTATTTTTTCCCAAGGCCATTCTGGTTAAGCGTTTGGAGCAGCTGAAATGCGCAAAATTTGTTGCCTACTCAACCATTTATTAGCTTCCAACTCCCATATCTCGCGAACGGATTGACCAAACCCAAAAATTTCTATTACATATGAAAGTAGAATCTCGCCCGATTACATCGGTGTGTGTATTTTTTCCCTAGTCCATTCTGGATAAGCGTTTGGAGCAGCAGAAGAGCGAAAAATTTCTTGCCTTCTCAACCATTTCTTAGCTTCAAACTCCCACATCTCGCGAACGGATTGACCAAACCCAAAAGTTCCTACTACATCTGAATGTAGAAACTCGCCCGATTACAACGGTATGTGTATTTTTTCCCAAGGCCATTCTGGTTAAGCGTTTGGAGCAGCTGAAATGCGCAAAATTTGTTGCCTACTCAACCATTTATTAGCTTCCAACTCCCATATCTCGCGAACGGATTGACCAAACCCAAAAATTTCTATTACATATGAAAGTAGAATCTCGCCCGATTACATCGGTGTGTGTATTTTTTCCCTAGTCCATTCTGGATAAGCGTTTGGAGCAGCAGAAGTGCGAAAAATTTCTTGCCTTCTCAACCATTTCTTAGCTTCAAACTCCCACATCTCGCGAACGGATTGACCAAACCCAAAAATTCCTACTACATCTGAATGTAGAAACTCGCCCGATTACAACGGTATGTGTATTTTTTCCCTAGGGCATTCTGGTTAAGCGTTTGGAGCAGCAGAAGTGCGAAAAATTTGTTGTCTTCTCAACCATTTCTTAGCTTCAAACTCCCATATCTCGCGAACGGATTGTCCAAACCCAAAAATTCCTATTGCCTCTGAAAGTAGAAACTCGTACGAAAACAACGGTGTGTGTATTTTTTCCCAAGGCCATTCTGGTTAAGCGTTTGGAGCAGCAGAAGTGCGAAAAATTTGTTGCCTTCTCAAGCATTTCCTAGCTTAAAATTCCCATATCTCGCGAACGGATTGACCACACCCAAAAATTCCTGCTGCGTCTGAATGTAGAAACACGCCCGATTCCAACGGTATGTGTATTCTTTCCCTTGGCCGTTCTGGTTAAGCGTTTGGGGCAGCAGAAGTGCGAAAAATTTGTTGCCTACTCAACCATTTATTAGCTTCCAACTCCCATATCTCGCGAACGGATTGACCAAACCCAAAAATTTCTATTACATATGAAAGTAGAATCTCGCCCGATTACAACGGTGTGTGTATTTTTACCCTAGTCCATTCTGGTTAAGCGTTTGGAGCAGCAGAAATGCGAAAAATTTGTTGTCTTCTCAACCATTTCTTAGTTTCAAACTGCCACATCTCGCGAACGGATTGACCAAACCCAAAAATTCCTACTACATCTGAATGTAGAAACTCGCCCGATTACAACGGTATGTGTATTTTTTCCCTAGGGCATTCTGGTTAAGCGTTTAGAGCAGCAGAAGTGCGAAAAATTTGTTGTCTTCTCAACCATTTCTTAGCTTCAAACTCCCACATCTCGCGAACGGATTGACCAAACCCAAAAACTCCTACTACATCTGAAAGTAGAAACTCGCCCGATTACAACGGTATGTGTATTTTCTCCCTAGGCCGTTCTGGTTAAGCGTTTGGTGCAGCAGAAATGCGAAAAATTTGTTGTTTTCTGAACCACATCTTAGCATCAAACTCCCATATCTCGCGAACGAATTGACCAAACCCAAAAATTCCTGCTGGGTCTGAATGTAGAAACTCGCCCGATTACAACGGTGTGTGTATTTTTTCCCTAGCCCATTCTGGTTAAGCGTTTGGAGCAGCAGAATTGCGAAAAATTTGTTGTCTTCTCAACCATTTCTTAGCTTCAAACTCCCATATCTCGCGAACGGATTGTCCAAACCCAAAAATTCCTATTGCCTCTGAAAGTAGAAACTCGTACGAAAACAACGGTGTGTGTATTTTTTCCCAAGGCCATTCTGGTTAAGCGTTTGGAGCAGCAGAAGTGCGAAAAATTTGTTGCCTTCTCAAGCATTTCCTAGCTTAAAATTCCCATATCTCGCGAACGGATTGACCAACCCAAAAATTCCTGCTGCGTCTGAATGTAGAAACTCGCCCGATTACATCGGTATGTGTATTTTCTCGCTAGGCCGTTCTGGTTAAGCGTTTGGTGCAGCAGAAATGCGAAAAATTTGTTGTTTTCTGAACCACATCTTAGCATCAAACTCCCATATCTCGCGAACGAATTGACCAAACCCAAAAATTCCTGCTGCGTCTGAATGTAGAAACTCGCCCGATTACAACGGTGTGTGTATTTTTTCCCTAGCCCATTCTGGTTAAGCGTTTGGAGCAGCAGATTTGCGAAAATTTGTTGTCTTCTCAACCGTTTTCTTAGCTTCAAACTCCCATATCTCGCGAACGGATTGACCAAACCCAAAAATTCCTATTGCCTCTGAAAGTAGAAACTCGTACGAAAACAACGGAGTGTGTATTTTTACCCAAGGCCATTCTGGTTAAGCGTTTGGAGCAGCAGAAGTGCGAAAAATTTGTTGCCTTCTCAAGCATTTCCTAGCTTAAAAATTCCCATATCTCGCGAACGGATTGACCAAACCCAAAAATTCCTGCTGCATCTGAATGTAGAAACTCGCCCGATTACAACGGTATGTGTATTTTTTCCCTAGGGCATTCTGGTTAAGCGTTTGGAGCAGCAGAAGTGCGAAAAATTTGTTGTCTTCTCAACCATTTCTTAGCTTCAAACTCCCACATCTCGCGAACGGATTGACCAAACCCAAAAATTCCTACTACATCTGAAAGTAGAAACTCGCCCGATTACAACGGTATGTGTATTTTCTCCCTAGGCCGTTCTGGTTAAGCGTTTGGTGCAGCAGAAATGCGAAAAATTTGTTGTTTTCTGAACCACATCTTAGCATCAAACTCCCATATCTCGCGAACGAATTGACCAAACCCAAAAATTCTGCTGGGTCTGAATGTAGAAACTCGCCCGATTACAACGGTGTGTGTATTTTTTCCCTAGCCCATTCTGGTTAAGCGTTTGGAGCAGCAGAATTGCGAAAAATTTGTTGTCTTCTCAACCATTTCTTAGCTTCAAACTCCCATATCTCGCGAACGGATTGTCCAAACCCAAAAATTCCTATTGCCTCTGAAACTAGAAACTCGTACGAAAACAACGGTGTGTGTATTTTTTCCCAAGGCCATTCTGGTTAAGCGTTTGGAGCAGCAGAAGTGCGAAAAATTTGTTGTCTTCTCAACCATTTCTTAGCTTCAAACTCCCATATCTCGCGAACGGATTGTCCAAACCCAAAAATTCCTATTGCCTCTGAAAGTAGAAACTCGTACGAAAACAACGGTGTGTGTATTTTTTCCCCAAGGCCATTCTGGTTAAGCGTTTGGAGCAGCAGAAGTGCGAAAAATTTGTTGCCTTCTCAAGCATTTCCTAGCTTAAAATTCCATATCTCGCGAACGGATTGACCAAACCCAAAAATTCCTGCTGCGTCTGAATGTAGAAACTCGCCCGATTACATCGGTATGTGTATTTTCTCGCTAGGCCGTTCTGTTTAAGCGTTTGGTGCAGCAGAAATGCGAAAAATTTGTTGTTTTCTGAACCACATCTTAGCATCAAACTCCCATATCTCGCGAACGAATTGACCAAACCCAAAAATTCCTGCTGCGTCTGAATGTAGAAACTCGCCCGATTACAACGGTGTGTGTATTTTTTCCCTAGCCCATTCTGGTTAAGCGTTTGGAGCAGCAGATTTGCGAAAAATTTGTTGTCTTCTCAACCGTTTCTTAGCTTCAAACTCCCATATCTCGCGAACGGATTGACCAAACCCAAAAATTCCTATTGCCTCTGAAAGTAGAAACTCGTACGAAAACAACGGAGTGTGTATTTTTTCCCAAGGCCATTCTGGTTAAGCGTTTGGAGCAGCAGAAGTGCGAAAAATTTGTTGCCTTCTCAAGCATTTCCTAGCTTAAAATTCCCATATCTCGCGAACGGATTGACCAAACCCAAAAATTCCTGCTGCATCTGAATGTAGAAACTCGCCCGATTACATCGGTATGTGTATTTTTCCCTAGGCCACTCTGGTTAAGCGTTTGGAGCAGCAGAAGTGCGAAAAATTTGTTCTCTTCTCAACCATTTCTTAGCTTCAAACTCCCACATCTCGCGAACGGATTGACCAAACCCAAAAATTCCTACTACATCTGAATGTAGTAACTCGCCCGATTACAACGGTATGTGTATTTTTTCCCTAGGGCATTCTGGTTAAGCGTTTGGAGCAGCAGAAGTGCGAAAAATTTGTTGTCTTCTCAACCATTTCTTAGCTTCAAACTCCCATATCTCGCGAACGGATTGTCCAAACCCAAAAATTCCTATTGCCTCTGAAAGTAGAAACTCGTACGAAAACAACGGTGTGTGTATTTTTTCCCAAGGCCATTCTGGTTAAGCGTTTGGAGCAGCAGAAGTGCGAAAAATTTGTTGCCTTCTCAAGCATTTCCTAGCTTAAAATTCCCATATCTCGCGAACGGATTGACCACACCCAAAAATTCCTGCTGCGTCTGAATGTAGAAACACGCCCGATTCCAACGGTATGTGTATTCTTTCGCTTGGCCGTTCTGGTTAAGCGTTTGGGGCAGCAGAAGTGCGAAAAATTTGTTGCCTACTCAACCATTTATTAGCTTCCAACTCCCATATCTCGCGAACGGATTGACCAAACCCAAAAATTTCTATTACATATGAAAGTAGAATCTCGCCCGATTACAACGGTGTGTGTATTTTTACCCTAGTCCATTCTGGTTAAGCGTTTGGAGCAGCAGAAATGCGAAAAATTTGTTGTCTTCTCAACCATTTCTTAGTTTCAAACTGCCACATCTCGCGAACGGATTGAACAAACCCAAAAATTCCTACTACATCTGAAAGTAGAAACTCGCCCGATTACAACAGTATGTGTATTTTTTCCCTAGGCCATTCTGGTTAAGCGTTTGGAGCAGCAGAAGTGCGAAAAATTTGTTGTCTTCTCAACCATTTCTTAGCTTCAAACTCCCATATCTCGCGAACGGATTGTCCAAACCCAAAAATTCCTATTGCCTCTGAAACTAGAAACTCGTACGAAAACAACGGTGTGTGTATTTTTTCCCAAGGCCATTCTGGTTAAGCGTTTGGAGCAGCAGTACTGCGAAAAATTTGTTGTCTTCTCAACCATTTCTTAGCTTCAAACTCCCATATCTCGCGAACGGATTGTCCAAACCCAAAAATTCCTATCGCCTCTGAAAGTAGAAACTCGTACGAAAACAACGGTGTGTGTATTTTTTCCCAAGGCCATTCTGGTTAAGCGTTTGGAGCAGCAGAAGTGCGAAAAATTTGTTGCCTTCTCAAGCATTTCCTAGCTTAAAATTCCCATATCTCGCGAACGGATTGACCAAACCCAAAAATTCCTGCTGCGTCTGAATGTAGAAACTCGCCCGATTACATCGGTATGTGTATTTTCTCGCTAGGCCGTTCTGGTTAAGCGTTTGGGGCAGCAGAAGTGCGAAAAATTTGTTGCCTTCTCAAGCATTTCCTAGCTTAAAATTCCCATATCTCGCGAACGGATTGACCAAACCCAAAAATTCCTGCTGCATCTGAATGTAGAAACTCGCCCGATTACATCGGTATGTGTATTTTTCCCTAGGCCACTCTGGTTAAGCGTTTGGAGCAGCAGAAGTGCGAAAAATTTGTTCTCTTCTCAACCATTTCTTAGCTTCAAACTCCCACATCTCGCGAACGGATTGACCAAACCCAAAAATTCCTACTACATCTGAATGTAGAAACTCGCCCGATTACAACGGTATGTGTATTTTTTCCCTAGGGCATTCTGGTTAAGCGTTTGGAGCAGCAGAAGTGCGAAAAATTTGTTGTCTTCTCAACCATTTCTTAGCTTCAAACTCCCATATCTCGCGAACGGATTGACCAAACCCAAAAATTCCTGCTGCGTCTGAATGTAGAAACTCGCCCGATTACATCGGTATGTGTATTTTCTCGCTAGGCCGTTCTGGTTAAGCGTTTGGTGCAGCAGAAATGCGAAAAATTTGTTGTTTTCTGAACCACATCTTAGCATCAAACTCCCATATCTCGCGAACGAATTGAACAAACCCAAAAATTCCTGCTGCGTCTGAATGTAGAAACTCGCCCGATTACAACGGTGTGTGTATTTTTTCCCTAGCCCATTCTGGTTAAGCGTTTGGAGCAGCAGATTTGCGAAAAATTTGTTGTCTTCTCAACCGTTTCTTAGCTTCAAACTCCCATATCTCGCGAACGGATTGACCAAACCCAAAAATTCCTATTGCCTCTGAAAGTAGAAACTCGTACGAAAACAACGGAGTGTGTATTTTTTCCCAAGGCCATTCTGGTTAAGCGTTTGGAGCAGCAGAAGTGCGAAAAATTTGTTGCCTTCTCAAGCATTTCCTAGCTTAAAATTCCCATATCTCGCGAACGGATTGACCAAACCCAAAAATTCCTGCTGCATCTGAATGTAGAAACTCGCCCGATTACATCGGTATGTGTATTTTTCCCTAGGCCACTCTGGTTAAGCGTTTGGAGCAGCAGAAGTGCGAAAAATTTGTTCTCTTCTCAACCATTTCTTAGCTTCAAACTCCCACATCTCGCGAACGGATTGACCAAACCCAAAAATTCCTACTACATCTGAATGTAGAAACTCGCCCGATTACAACGGTATGTGTATTTTTTCCCTAGGGCATTCTGGTTAAGCGTTTGGAGCAGCAGAAGTGCGAAAAATTTGTTGTCTTCTCAACCATTTCTTAGCTTCAAACTCCCATATCTCGCGAACGGATTGTCCAAACCCAAAAATTCCTATTGCCTCTGAAAGTAGAAACTCGTACGAAAACAACGGTGTGTGTATTTTTTCCCAAGGCCATTCTGGTTAAGCGTTTGGAGCAGCAGAAGTGCGAAAAATTTGTTGCCTTCTCAAGCATTTCCTAGCTTAAAATTCCCATATCTCGCGAACGGATTGACCACACCCAAAAATTCCTGCTGCGTCTGAATGTAGAAACACGCCCGATTCCAACGGTATGTGTATTCTTTCCCTTGGCCGTTCTGGTTAAGCGTTTGGGGCAGCAGAAGTGCGAAAAATTTGTTGCCTACTCAACCATTTATTAGCTTCCAACTCCCATATCTCGCGAACGGATTGACCAAACCCAAAAATTTCTATTACATATGAAAGTAGAATCTCGCCCGATTACAACGGTGTGTGTATTTTTACCCTAGTCCATTCTGGTTAAGCGTTTGGAGCAGCAGAAATGCGAAAAATTTGTTGTCTTCTCAACCATTTCTTAGTTTCAAACTGCCACATCTCGCGAACGGATTGAACAAACCCAAAAATTCCTACTACATCTGAAAGTAGAAACTCGCCCGATTACAACAGTATGTGTATTTTTTCCCTAGGCCATTCTGGTTAAGCGTTTGGAGCAGCAGAAGTGCGAAAAATTTGTTGCCTTCTCAACCATTTCTTAGCTTCAAACTCCCACATCTCGCGAACGGATTGACCAAACCCAAAAATTCCTACTACATCTGAATGTAGAAACTCGCCCGATTACAACGGTATGTGTATTTTTTCCCTAGGGCATTCTGGTTAAGCGTTTAGAGCAGCAGAAGTGCGAAAAATTTGTTGTCTTCTCAACCATTTCTTAGCTTCAAACTCCCACATCTCGCGAACGGATTGACCAAACCCAAAAACTCCTACTACATCTGAAAGTAGAAACTCGCCCGATTACAACGGTATGTGTATTTTCTCCCTAGGCCGTTCTGGTTAAGCGTTTGGTGCAGCAGAAATGCGAAAAATTTGTTGTTTTCTGAACCACATCTTAGCATCAAACTCCCATATCTCGCGAACGAATTGACCAAACCCAAAAATTCCTGCTGGGTCTGAATGTAGAAACTCGCCCGATTACAACGGTGTGTGTATTTTTTCCCTAGCCCATTCTGGTTAAGCGTTTGGAGCAGCAGAATTGCGAAAAATTTGTTGTCTTCTCAACCATTTCTTAGCTTCAAACTCCCATATCTCGCGAACGGATTGTCCAAACCCAAAAATTCCTATTGCCTCTGAAACTAGAAACTCGTACGAAAACAACGGTGTGTGTATTTTTTCCCAAGGCCATTCTGGTTAAGCGTTTGGAGCAGCAGTACTGCGAAAAATTTGTTGTCTTCTCAACCATTTCTTAGCTTCAAACTCCCATATCTCGCGAACGGATTGTCCAAACCCAAAAATTCCTATTGCCTCTGAAAGTAGAAACTCGTACGAAAACAGCGGTGTGTGTATTTTTTCCCAAGGCCATTCTGGTTAAGCGTTTGGAGCAGCAGAAGTGCGAAAAATTTGTTGCCTTCTCAAGCATTTCCTAGCTTAAAATTCCCATATCTCGCGAACGGATTGACCAAACCCAAAAATTCCTGCTGCGT